>NW_028168431.1:0-286438 GCF_964237585.1 Gallinula chloropus
TTCCCCTGTCTGCTCACGCAAATTAAATAAGCAAAGCAGATGAGTAATACTGAAATTGATAATATCAAACAAGATCAGTATCTTGGGTTCACGTATCTTTCCCAGTCCTTTTTCTCACTTCAGTTCCTTAGAAACAATCTAAATCTTATTTCTTCCATGCTTGTCACCACTATAAGTCTAAACATTACAGGCCGGTTAATTTTCCCTTCTGCTTCTTTAAAAATGTCATTGTGATTAAGTAAAAATCGTTCAGGTAGGTCAGCACCTGTTGTAGGTGGTTTTGTGCTAGAATGTAAAGTTTTAAGTAGCATTGGTTATTTTAACATGTAGGTCACTTATTTTCCTAATTTAGGAATGTAAGTAGCAGCAAAAAGCTGTTAATTTCCATGAATAACAAAGAAGAAGGCAATATTTCCTCCTTAAGATCTAATGGGTCTTACACCCTTGATTTCTCAGGACCCTGCATAGGAGCAGAAAGGATAACGTGAGCTCGGAAAAGAGGATTTTATGAACCTAGTCCATAGATGGGGGCAAAGCAATGCAACAATAATTACACCAATAATAATTTACTCCATTAAAAAACACCATTTTAAAAAATAATATTTCAGACACTATATTTTACACTTCTATGTAATTCTTGTAGAAAGCAGTGTGTATGAAGGCAATGGTAGCATATCACTTCAATGTAAGGTGTAGATGCTGATTTTAAGGGAATAACGTGTGCAAGACCTAATATAATAGTGAAAATAATGTCCTAAGCAAGCTATGATTACAATTCACTTGTTCTTAGTTCTGGTTGTTCTGAAGAGAAAGTAAGAATTATGTTTCTCAATCTAAAGGTTTATTCTAGAAATTTTACATTACAATGAAATGCAATAATCCAGAGTTTTTATGAAACCCTCTCTGAGTGGATGTATAGGACAATAGCATACATGGAATCCATGAACGATGCTGACAAACCATTTATGTTCCTGCTGTAAGACAGGCAAAACCTCAAATACAAACCAGTTTCACTTATTATGCTTTTTGAGTGCCCCCACTACTCACACTTATCTATACTGCTTGGTAGAAATCAGTAGCACAGTAGGCATATTCTTGACTTTACAAGTGACACTATCTAACAATTCTGATCAATCTCTGACTGCTACCTTAGAACAGCTAGGGTTACAAAAAATTAGGTACATGCAAAGAGAAACAGCATAGTGAGCTTCTAAAACTGAGATCACACACATTTCACAGCTTCTATTACATATGCCAGTTGCTGTTGGATAAACCTAAAAACTCAGACTGGAACCTAATAGCTAACTAGCATATTTGGCCCATCTGGCACTTTAAGTATTCTGACAATTTTATGCTGATGTGGCTTCTTTTTTAGGTCATTCAAACTCATGATTTTCTCTCCCAAGTGGATATAAAATGTATGTTGTTACTTCCAGGAGACTGAAAACCTGGACTAAGATAGATCTTTGCTCTACCTGCCAGAGATTAGCAGAGTACCGCAGAGAGCAAAAGTTGATGGTGCTGTACATCTGTGCACTCAACATTTGGTGGCACTAAGCCACTAGTCTCTTTTCTGCATGACCAACTGACTAATTACTGTACTTGGCCTTTTTGAGTCTCTTCAATTAATGCAATGTGCAGTTGCACACAGTGATGGAGTCACCCATACAGAACAGAATTTGGGCCAGAATTAGGCTCTAAGTCCCAGAAGCACCTGTTACAAATACTAAGTGTCCAGATGGTCTGGTCTTTGTGGGAAAGTGTCAAGAATTGACTTATCTGTCTTTCTTACTTTTGCTTTAAGGTCATAAACATGATTTTTTTTGAAGCAGAAACCCAATTGCATTTAGGAAAAAAAAAGAAAAAAAAAAGGAACCTTAGGATAAATGCAAAACTCATTTCATTTGTAAATCTTAATAACCCAATGGAGTTTGTTGTTATCATGTTCTGGGCAGGCAAATGGGATTAGCCTGTGATTACAATGCAGCTTTCAACATAATTAGATAGATTTATTTAAACACAGCTGTAAACCATAAAAATGTGAAATATTTAGTGACCACAGTTTGTAAATTCAAAATTAAATCTCCAATCAGCTATTTTGCTTGTGTTTTGTTTAGAAACACTAGAAATACAGATCTTGTTCATTCTCTTTTTTATGGATATCAGTTATTTGAGTTTATAGTGGTGAGGAGTGTTCCTGAATGCTGATTCATTTTCTAATAGTGCATTGCTTCATTCAGTACTGTTTTTCCTCCCTTGAAACATGACATTGGAGATCAGTGACTCCACTGGCAATAACTATGGAGTTTTCATCCCATGCCTTCTCAGCTGCATGAGATGGAGGAAGAAACACAGAATTTTATTTCAGGTGCTGAAAGCAATTAAGATATTTCAAACAATGGTGGCAATGGCTTCCTAAAAAGACTGTTCTAAGAGAACAAACCATGGACAATATTAACAGCAGTAAAAGAAATAACAGTCTAATGCATTGTTGAAAGTTTCTTCCTCCCTCCTTCCCTCCCTCCCTCCCTGCAGACTGAACTGTCAGGGCACAGAGCGTGGTCAAATAAGTGCACTGGCTAACAAACTATTGACATGATTGGGCCCTTATGCATTGTTCTTCCCCAAATCACCTAAATCCATTTTCCTTCCTTTGGTTCCTCCTCAAAACTTCCCAAAACAAGTTCTGTGCACTCCTTTTACCCCACAGGCATAATGTGTCCCAGACTCCCAGGGCAGAAAACCACCACAGTCCAAAAGGAGCTCCAACATCATCTAATCTTGGTAGGTTTCACACATGAACTCAGAGCCTGAGGGTCTCCTGGGACAGCCCCAGGACAGGGTCAGACAAGGTGTTCCTTCCTCTGAGTCCTTAAATTGGGTTCATGCCATGGTGCTGCTGTACACCATGGCGATGATGAGCTGATAGCTTCTGTGATGGAGCAGAGAGTAGCCAGGGCAGAGTATTATTTGAACTCCCCTGCTCTATTGTCTTTCTGTCCTCTATTGAAGGCATGCAGACAAGACCTTACCACATAAGCTAACACCTATATATGCCAGCACATCCTCAGAGTCTGTTCAGTAGTGTCTCCTTCTACAAGCCAATTTTCTCCATTGAAAAACACTAACTACATGAATGCAACCATGAGTAATCACAGCTGTAAAAAACAGGTATTTTAAAGCCACTGGATATATGGGACAGGTGTTAATCTGTTGGAAAACCACATCATGGCATCTGTTTTAGAGCAAGGAATATTACAAGAATTTAGCTGTGCTTTAACATGACTAATTATTGAAAAGATCTATTTATCTTCATAAAATTCCTAAATAATAACAGATAATAAATCTATCTTCCTAGTTGCTAACTGTAAACTATATATCAAATAACCATATATATATGTTTGCATATATACTATTGTATATATACTATTTGTATTATATATACTATATATATATACTATTTGTATATATATATACTATATTTGTATATATACTATTGTATATATACAGACTATATGTACATACCATGTATTATATAGACATGATTATAGATGACAAATTAGGTGGGTTTATGTCAGATGTTTTTTGTTTTCATTATACATGGGGCGAAATTCATCCCACCTAAATTCTGATGTCTAATAGCTAGGCATTTAAATACAAATAAGTAACTTCAGACTTTCTTCATAGTCACTTTAGGGAAACACATATATCCAGGGGGAGATACATCTGCTATTAATATAGGCATCTAGGAGAAATAAAATGAATCACTACTGTCATCTAGATGTTCTTACTTTTGTTCATTAGTCAAAGCTGACTAGCTAAGATTCAGGTATCTCTTTTCCAGGTAAAAGAAGTAGTTTGAATCCAGCATCATGTAAGACTAAGGTGGAAAGCAGCTGCCAGAGAACATCTCCACATCCATCTCAAATGTAAAAGTTTCTTTTATTACATCTTTTCTATAAGATGAAATGTAATAAAAGATCAAGAAATTAAGTGTTGATAGCATTTTTCATTTCCTTTGAAAATGACTTTGTGAAATTCATAGGCATGGGCACACAGGTCATTTAAGAGAAAAAAGACCTAATTTGCTGGAACATACCAAATCAGCAACTGACAGAGAAAAGACATTTTTACAGCCTCTTCCTAACTTGATCCGACATAAATATGATGGAAGAATTAACATCCTGAAGCATGTCATGCCTCCACTCCTACCTGTTCAATCAGTGACAGGCTGCAACTGTAACTCTCCTCATCATTCTTAGTAATAGCATAAGATCCTGCGCTCAAATATGCACCTGAAATCAAAATCCTCACTTAATAATCCTTCCTTAACAAGACACATAAGTTTTCTAGGAATCATTAACAGTTTTCCACACTTAGAGCGGGAAGTATTTCTTAATTTGCTTCTTTCTTCCCAAGCAAACAGCATGACAGAACTTGAAGTCAGATAGATACCCTACATTTGGATCAGTTACATGCAGAATCCTATTACAATAAAATGAGTATTTACAAGATGTAATTAATTTAATCTAAAATTTGGCATCTGAATTAGACTGCACCAATTGTTCCTCATTAATTGTTCACCTTTGAATATGTAAGCCTGAACTGACATGCTCATTTTTAGGCATATGCTTGGAATCTTGCCCTAACTGTCCAGAATGTTCTCCTCTACTTGGTATAAAAATCAGTATCAGACTTTCTGCTTGCTGAAATGAGTCTTTCACTGAACATTTCTTCAGATGACACTTAGTCATGGGACCAAGAAAATACAGACTTGGTTGTATACAGGACACCAAATTTATATCCTGTATAAAGACAGTATACAGTAGAAAGTTTGTGGATGAAGGTTTTCTACAAAAAAAAAAAAAAAAAGAGAAGTTTTTTAATTTGATGAAACATAGGGAAATGGCTGGCTTACAATTCAAACTATTTAAAGCACAGAAAGTTTAGTCTTGAAACTGGACCTTCTAATTTATCAATACTTCAAATAAAATTATAGGAAAAGTAGTATTGAATCCCTCCATAAGGTAGGTTGCTTTATATTAAAACCAGCAGCAATTTATGAGCTGTCAGGATTTTGCAAAATCTTTCAGTACCATTGACATTCTATGACTTGTACATTTTGAAAGTACTTTTGGACCCTGAAATCATTGAAGTGGACCTTCTCTATTCCTGTTTCCTTCCTTGATAAACAAACAAAATCAAAGAAAAACATGCAAGGCCCCTTTCCTTTAGTTAAGGGTCTCTTCTTCCATAGCACTCAAAAAAAAAAAAATCTAGTTCTTACTTACTCTTTGTTATAAAGGACTTACCTTTTTGAGATTTTTTTTCTGTACTGATTTATTTTTTCAGGTCTGCAACTGTATACTTGGACAAGTCAGAGCTGTACATCTAAATAATTTAATAGCTAACCTGTCACCTTTATTCTCCTGAGTCCTTTGTATTTTTTATACAGTTTCTCTTTATTGCTGCTGAAGAGAAGGCAACCTTTAGCAAGCGTTGTGTTCTAGAGCACTTCTTTAGTTGTCCTAATGTGTTAAGGGCTGTAGGCATCTAAGAAGTCTACTCCTGAATAAACAACACAGCTTCAATATAATAACAAATATCTAAGAAAGGCTTTAGGTCATTTTTGAAAAGAGTTTTAAGCGGTTAATAACAACACAGATACATTACTAAATCTGTAGTTTGTATTGGAAATTTTAGAAACATACAGATGCTACATACAAAAACCTTCTGAAGTGTGAGGATATTATTAAAACAACTTGGTTTCCAGAATTGTTTATATTGTTTTTTAAAAGTGCAGAACAAGTAACTGTGTATGTGTTCAGATGCTTCACATACAATCATAGAATCACAGAATCATAGAAATGGTCTGGGTTGAAAACGAGCCCAAGGATCACAGATTTCCAACCCCTGCCACAGGCAGGGCCATCAGTCAATTCTGTTTGGCTGGGAATGTGATTTAACTATAGCAGGAAGTGTAATGCAATGAAACGTGAAAATGAAAAGACCATACAAATTCTGCTTCTTTTCTTTTCCTGCTCCTGTGTCAGGCTCACAACCACAACAGACTGTTTCCTCTGTCTCTGGGATGCTTAAGTATATTCAGTGGGATATTTCTGAGGATATTGCCAGCCACCCAGCATGTCTCATAGGAGAGAAAGATGAAACAGCTAATATGAACTTTTGGGATGTTTTGTTCTTACACACCTTTTTTTTTTTTATTTATTTTACAATTATGGAAAACATAGTCTGCATTTAAAATGTTCCTGTGTGTTTCCTCTGTCCACTCCTATAGGCCTAATATGTTTGCAGCCCTTTCCTGTGAAGGATCATCTCATATACCATTCTGTCACATGCACTAGTGCATTGCTGTGTGTGCACTGGAAGTGGAGGAACGGGTGCTTACTACTGCACCAGTGCAGGTGCCCAAGGTGCTGGCAACAACAGGGGCTGCAGCAGCCTCAGTCATTACACTGTGAGAAAGGACTGAAAAAAGCATGATGCCTGTGGTGGTTTGACCCTGGCTGGAGGCCAAACACACATGAGAGTCGCTCTATCACTCCCCTTTTCAGCTGAACAGGTGAGAAAATACATATATTGAGAGGCTTAGGAGTCAGGATAAGGACAGGGAGAGATCATTCCGCAGTTAGTGTCAAGGACAAAACAGACTCAACATGGAATAAAGGAAACAAAACTATCTAATTTATTACACTGCACTACACACGAGGTGAAACCAGATAATGAGTAGTACAACCAGATCTTTAGGCGCCTTCTCCCACCCCCACTTCACTGGCCTTGGCGTCTGCACAGTTTCTTACATCTTCTCACTCCCTTCTTTGGTGGCAAAAAGCAGCTGCTAGTGTTTTTTTATTTCTTAAATGTGATTCACAGTGGCACTATGACTATCGTTTATTGGTTCTGCCTTGATCAATAATGACTTCGGCCTTGAGCCGGCTGGTGTTTGCTCTGTCGGGCCTGCAGAGAGCTTCTAGGTGCTTCTTGCAGAAGACACCCCTGCAGCCCCCCTTCCTCACCAGAATCCAGCCATGCAAAAATACAACGTGCTTATTTCCAGACCAGGAAGGATGCACTGTTATAGATGAGTTCATACTATTACCTTGTATTGAAACTAAAAGCATTGAACTTTAGTATTTTAGTAACTATGGTATTTCTGTAATCATTAATTAAACAGTAGCAAGGAATTAATTCAAGCGCTGAAATTTGATCATCTCTCCTGAGGTACTTTTAGAAGGGTCTTTCACATGGATTTTGATCATGGGCCTATTTCAGAAGTAGACATGGGGCACGGAACAACTTCAGCATTAGTTCTCGTTTTGGAAAATCAGAGAGTTTAAGACTACCAACATAGGTTGTTCTATGCTACATTGCCTTGAGGCTAGCTTAGTTTGCTATCACAGGTGCAACTAAGAGTTTCCTTGAGTACTAACATTCACTTGAGGATAGGTTCTTAAAATATTCCCTGTGTTTTGTTTTGGTTTCAAACTCATCGAGTTAGACTTTATGGATTACAATAGGTATCAACTTTTTTCGTTTTATATTACAGGGCTGCAAAGTGAATGACACAGATTTGTAAATTCAACTCCATGCCAATGTCTCTTGTGACTTGAGACTTTGCAGCTAGGCAAAAGTTAAGTTATGACAAAGAATGGTATAATACTCTACTGAAGAGTTGTTTTCCTTATTCTTTCAGACTGAGGTCCTGCTCTTAAAGAAGTTTTCCTTATGATTTACTAAGTGGGAACTGCGTGATAATTTTTGAGATTGGTCCTGGCTTAGGTTAGTGTAAATAATGCCCCCCCTCGAAGGATAAAAATATCATTAACTCATTTAGGATAGCTATAAAACATATCTCCAAACTTCTGATTTTCTTTGTGTTCTTTTTGTTACTCTAAACTTCTCAGTCAAATTCAATCTTCAAAGCCATTACTCTAACTCTCCTGGGAAAACTAGGAGATACCAAATTGATGACATTAGTATCTGGGGAAGAATAGACTACGTCTGATTATCAAGACTGAATTATAACATTATCTAGATGACAGAAAGTGCTTGGATCCCAAAATAGGTCTACTGCCAGTTGAAAATGTTATACATTCTGTTGATATGTGAGTACTTTTTTCTTGAAAATATTAGTTATCAGAGTGACACAATATATAACCAATTAGTTATTTTGGGGTCATATTTTTCCTTTTACATAACCTGATCAATATAGTTCTGAACATGGAAAAAAATAGTAATAAATTCATTTACTCCTTCAGTGAAGGAGTACATGGGAATGAATGCAGTCTTGCTGAAATCATCCATGTGCAATTTTTTAAGAAATATTTAACTCAGAAAATGGAAGAAAGGTAATTACAATAAAACTACTACTTTTACACAATTCATTTGACCTATTTCTTTTTTTCTTCTGCCAATGGTTTGGATTTGTGTAACCTTACAACCTTCAGTGATATCACCCCTAAATAACAGTGCAATGGAATAAGTCACACCTTCATCAGTACCTTGTCCCTGTCTGAAAGGGTGCCTTACAGGCTTTAGAGCCAAAGTCCAAAGAGTTTTTTAAAGAAACATCTTCCTATGAGGTCCTTGTAGACAGAAAACACCTTGTCTGGGCATAACCAGCTCTTAGTGCTACACTTCAGCATGCTTAACTTCTGGCTCTGCTTGTGCACATAAGGTACAAACACAGAGCCAACCCAGCATAGTCACTATTTGTGTGGATAGAAAAACGTAATCTTTAGGGAGATTTCAGGGTCTATCTTAGAGTAACATCTGCTACCTACCTGATTCTTACTAAGAGTGCAGTTGTGTAATTACAGTGGCTGAACATGGTGATACTTGAGATACGGCATGTTAACACATGTGGCAGATACTTGCCACCCACAGATGGCCCAGTTGTCCTGCAGGTCTTGTGTCATATCTGCCAGTCCCACAGGTGTGTTAAGCACATTTCAGTCATTTCAGTGGTGTTATATGACTACGTGTAATTGTTCCCCTGCTTTGCCTTGTGAAATAATCTTGAGTTGCAGACATGGAATTAACATAAAGAAGTTTAAAAATCTGTGGAATGCATTCAAGCAGTGAAATGCATTCAAGCAGTGACAGGTAATATTCTAAAGTTTCACAAGCTTTCTTTGGTTTGGAAAAGCCTGCCAAAGTTTGAATATGTTAACAAATGTTATATCAGCCATTTAAAGCATAAGAGCAGGTTGGAAATCTCAGTGGCAGTCTCCTCTAAAATGACTTAACATATCAAACTTAGCCTGACTGCTGCCAACATGGTTATATTTATTTACTGCAAACAGTGTACTGACAGTCTCACTTTACTCTCTGCTGTTATCAGAAGCATAAGCAGTGAATGCCTTTATCTTCCTCCATTCCCCTTCCATTCTTCCCAAAAGGCCAGAAGCTGTCTTTTATCAACTATTATTATTTACAACATGTTCTTTGGTGTCTGATTTTTTTCTTTTTATATATATATTATTTTTCAAAAAATATATTTATATTACTTTTTTAAAATTGTTTGACCTATTGGATCTTTCAGTAGCAGTCCTTGTCAGCTATTATTCCTTTTAGCAGCTAAAAGTTGTCTCATGATGCTGCCTCACTGAGTCAATTGTCTCCTTGAGTGTATTAAAATGTGTGATGTATACATATACACAGAATCTGTGCACTTGTAAATGAAACAGCATAAAATAACATGAATCTGCTTTCCTCTTCAAACTGTTATTATATTTGTTTACAGCAGCCTAGCATTTTATAGGTCCCTAAGAATGAAAATGTATTAAGCAATGATGCATGCAGTAAAAATAAATGCACTTCTTTTCCCACCCCTATTTAATGCTTTTAAAATTATGGTATAGCACAAAAAGCATGATAAGGGTCCATTTGCCTCTGGGCAATGATCTTAAAGGAATTAGATATAGAAGAAACCCCATAAAACCTCCTAAAACATCAGGATATAGCTTGACTTCATTTGTAGTTTGTACTGGATATGGATTCTGGGCTGCTAGTTCCCTAAAAACCAAACACAGCCCATGTGGCCGCAATTATGACTGAAATATAAACATCTGGATAACTTACCAATCATCTGAATACCCAATGTAAGCTTAAACGTTTAACAGAACTTATTTAGAGTTTGGTGACTATTTTTTTTTCATGTTAACAATGAGTGTGCTACACATACTGTAAAATGCAATTACTACACAAGTTAAATGGGATAATTAAGCAGAGATTTTCTCGTACCGTGGTACGGAATTGTGAAGTGCTTAAATGCAGTGGAATGCCTCACATTCTAAATATGCTTTCGAGGTATAAAAGATGTGGGTTTTGACACTTTTGAGGAAAAATTAAATAATAATTTGCAAAATCAAAATAGCCGTGTAGTAGCATGAATCTATAATATTATGTAGCTCTGTGAATGCACTGGATTCATTGCTTATAAATAGCCTTGCACAACAATTTCTTCTGTTCAAGTGATAGATATTTATATAGCTGCATTATCTTAATTTTACAAAGGACAGGAATAAATAAATAGCTTACATTTTAATAGTTTGAGTTTGGGGGTTTTAATCTTTATATTCCTCCAAAATAACTTTGGAAGGCAGATCACTGGAACAGTGGCTGCAAAGCAGAATCACTAATTGGTGAGAAATCGTTTCTATCCATCATTTGGATGCGTTTTGCCAAAATATGAATACTTTGTAATATAACTTTCATGTAATGCAAGAAATGTAAAGACATATTATCTACAAATTGCATAATGCATTTATTCTTGTTATTTCAGAGTGGCTGAATAAGACATGACCTTTAGTCAGAATTTTGGACATCTATTCCTTCCATGCTTATTTTAATTCCTCAATTTACTATTTTGGAGGGTTCAGAAAAGTGAATAACTAAAATTTTCTTACAGGTAGATTTTTTTTTAAATATTGTAAAATATTTTACATAGGTAAGTCTTCTGTTAGCAACCCCCAAGAATCAAAAGCTACTAAACAAAATATTAATGTCTTATGCTGTTTTCATAATTTGCAGCCCAGATATTTACCTACTGTGAACAATTAGTGTAAAAAGTGAGTGGATCACAATGGTAGACTTTATTATCACTATCTAGTCCCTGATATGTACTATCTAGTACCAGAATGGTAGGGGTTGTAAGGATCCTCCAGAGATCGTCGGGTTCAACCCCCCTGCCAAAGCAGCTCCCTAGGGCATATTGCACACGTAGGCGTCCAGATGGGTCTTGAATATCTCCAGAGATGGAGACTCCACAACCCCCCGGGCAGCCTATTCCAGGGCTCTGTCACTCTCACTGTGAAAAAGTTCTTCCACATATTGGCACGGAACTTCCTATGCTTCAACTTGAAGCCATTGGCCCTTGTCCTGTTTCCATAGACAACTGAAAAAAAAAACCCTGGCTATGCTGCAGTCTTAGGCAGCAGGGGGAAAAAAAAAAATCCAGAACTCAGGTAGATATGAAATCCCCATTTTTTCTGGAATTTGTTTTATTATACAAAAGGAACTGTTTTGATACCATCCCAGACATATGAAAGACTAAAAACTACCAGAGTGGAAGCTGGCAGTCAGGTGAAATACCACGATACATCAGAGTATCTTATATTGCTCTAAATACCTACAGAGAGGCAAATAAATTGTATCCAACTTGTCAATGCATGTTAGGCAGTCTCTGATGACACTAAATGGAATCACCCCAAGAGATTAAACAGAGAAGAACCTAGACGGACGACAGAAGAAGAGAAATGCCAAATATCTGCCACTATATCAAGTTTAGAGCACAATATGTAGTTTGTTGTCTCAATAAACATCAAATAGAGGTTCCCTACTTGACCAGAGAATTTTTTAGTTAAATGGTAAGTGGTTGTCACCGAATAGTTGAGGCTGCTCAGAAACCACTGGGATTTCAAACCTTGAACTAGATCTTTAGCCTTGTAAACAATCTTTTCTTCAGTGACATTCAAGGTGCTCTAGAGCTAATCCCACACATTGGCATGGAAGTGGCAGAGAGAATGCAGGGCCCTGGAGAGATTTTTACCTTACTGATGCAACTCCTGGAGGTCACAGGAGGTTTATAGAGGAGTCTCGAATAACACTAGACACTGGTGTGTAGGTAGTTGAATTGACATCCTACTGACTCTTCAACTGAAAAGCTAGCTGGGTTCCTCTGGGAATATCAGCACTAGTGTCAGGCTGGGATTCAGCTGAGGAATAACAGGTATCTATTGGTGCCTGAAAAAAGATAGCAATATCCTACATGGCCTCCAAGAACTTTTTGACCTTAATGTAAAGTAAACAATAATCCAAATAAAATGTTACATTTCAACCAAGTAAATTGTAATAAATAACAATAAATAAATAATAATAAAGGCAAATTGAAACATCTTTATGCATATTTGAAACTTGTATTTTAATAAAAGTGGAACTAACCACATGACAATGTGACAAATGCCTTTAAAGTGCATTTATTTAATCTCATATAATGCCTTGCCAATATTTAATCAATATCAAAGAGGTACAATATTTTAAACACTATTCATTGTGATGTAGTAATGAGGGGATTGATTTGAGGTAGTACGGTCATCACACATTTTAATAACTTCACCAATTAATAACTTAATTCTACATGGGAATTAGATACAAGCCAAAAAAATACCAGAATTATTGTGTTTATTCAGAGTGTATTTCTGTGACTTCAGAAAGGTGTAAGGAGATGGAAATCTGGTTTTTGAAGGTCAAATTATTCCACAGTATAATTCCTCTGATGCCAACAGAGTTATTATAAGTATGCATTTGCTTTCCTGTCATAAGTGGTACAAGGAAAAGAAACAGTTTTACAGAGCTTCTAAATTAGCTGCATCTCATCTCTCCCATCCATTCTTTCCCAAATTAACTCACCCTGTCTTCCTTTACCACAAATAGCAAGAAATAAAAAACAACACAAACTACCATCAAGCTTCCCGAAACCCATTTGTCAGTGGCAATTTTGAATGGAACATTTCCTACTTAAAGAGGTAGGTGATTAATTTGTTCGTGTTTAAACAAGACCTCAGGATGCATTGTTTTTTTTCAGATTGCACAACCTGGAATAGACACAGTCCTGATCTAACTGGAAGGCTGAATAGATCTGAAGCCTCACTTCTATCATCCGACATTGGCAGACATGCTGTGAGAGCCATGGATGAAAGAGAGAGGGGTGAAGAATGCTCAGTCATTATTTTTCCCTGCATTGTTTAATGCATATTGAGTGAGCTACATATGCATCTATCCAAGGTGTATCCGCTAAATTAAAAGATCAAAGTAGTGTAATTTGAGTCACTCACTGGTATTTGTTAAAGGCAAGCTCAGGCCATGGAAAATTTCAAATTAAGGCCAACTCTGAAGAGCTAAATTTAGTCTACCAGCTCTGTAACCGCTCATACACCTCCATTAGGCAGTGGATTGGGCAAAATAGAAAGTTGGGTACAGATTAGTGCCTTTCTCTTGTCAAGCACAAAAAGACACTTGTTGAAACTGCTTTCCCCAGCTTGCTCAGTGCTTTAGGACCAAAAGTACTTGTTGTCAAGAGCCCACACTGTCTAGTGATGATACCTGTATGTTTTCAAAATTATTTTGTATCAAAAGTCTTCTAGTTTCTCTTACTCCTATGCCTTTGCATATGTGTTCTGATAGAAACAAAATACATATTTAGAAAAAATACAGAAGTTTAAAAAATATATTTATTTATGGACCAGTTATGAAATTTTATCTAAATATACTCTTTTTGGAAGACTGCAAGAATGTTACTGATGAATACAAACACACATAAAAGTTATTTAGTAAATTCTTCCCTAGTAGTATTTTTTTTCTTATCTGGGGAAAAAAAATGCTGTCATGTTAGAACTGAAAAGAAAGAAATCATAAATCCAATTACATGGAAACAAATAAAACCCAAAAGAATTATGATTTTCTCAGAAAGAAGCAATACTGTAAGAAGTAAATTATTATTTAAAAATAAATCCATGAAGCACAATGCAAGACAAAGCCAAATTGTATATGCAATTATTTTATATGTGTGCTAGAACTACTTTTAAAGGTTCATTGGCAATTGTCTGTTCAATTGGGCTTGTAGTACTGCATACCCAAATACCCTGTGTTTAATCTTCCCTTGCATTAATAGTTGAAATTGCTCTTGAGGTAGTATTTCCATGTGTTTGCATTTATGCAATTGCACATTAGTGTGGCTTAAAATCCATGCTTTAAATGGACTATAGCATAACCATAAGATAGTCAGTCAGGAGGATAAAATAGTCAGCTTGCTTTCTCTTGAGGAAAAAATAATCCAGAATAAAATATAGGAACTAATATAGAAGAGTGTATTAAGATATAGAAACTTAGGCACAATAATAGCCAGCAGAGTCTGAAACAGACACTGAGGGCTGTTTGGGGTTTTTTTAATTGGAAATATTTAGAATTTTAGAAAACATTTTGTTGTGGAAGAATTGTGATTGACAATCACAAGTCAATAGATTTATCCTGGAACAAATGAAGTCAAGGTAACTCACAGGTTGTTCATTCAAATCACAGAATCACAGAATCGTAGGGGTTGGAAGGGACCTCAAGAGATCATTGGGTCCAACCCCCCTGCCAAAGCAGCTCCCTAGCTCATATCACTCAGATAGGCATCCAGACGAGACTTGAATATCTCCAGTGAAGGAGACTCTACCACCTCCCTGGGCAGCCTATTCCAGTGCTCTTCTCCACGAAACTTAAGACCTTATTAGAACATGCCCTATGCATTTTTCATGTAAAAAAAATAGTGGTAAGTGTTAGAAATGCCAGTGGTCCTAAGAAAGGACTTGTGGTAGACACGTTAGTGAAGCAGTAATTTATTATACGTTCTTGCAAGAGCAGGGGACCTAACAAAGTAGACACCCCTTTGGTCAGAGTTTGTAGCATTTTTATACTATATCCCCGTCCGAAATCATTAGGTTACCTCATACACCTATACATATTCATAACCTGTCCCGCTTCGTGTTAAAATGAGTTCCAAGAGGTGATTTCCATAAACTCCTCCCAATTGCATCTGCACACTGCCTCATGGTAGTGGTCATTGGGGGTCTCAGTGATGAAGGCTCAAAGTCTTCATCAGGTTGAACTTTTCACCTCCTTCCCCTGGCACATGTGTAGTTGTGGTTGTTCCAGGTGGGCAACTATAATTGGGATGTTTCCTTCTTATCAGTCCTTGGTCCACATTAAATTATTCCAAGAACACTAATCACTCCGGACTAACTACACTAGAAACACTAGAGTTGTTCAACTGAGACATTGTTTATTTGTGGTCACCTCTGACATAACCACTATGGCACTTCAAACCATCCTGTTAGCGAGTCCTCCTCAACCCTTTACAAGCATCTTATTAGCAAGCCCCCTTTATCACAAATAGCAGTAATAGCAAGAGGTGCAATATTTCAGCAATGTTGAGTCATAAGTCCACTGCTACAGGCATTTGTTGAGGGACACAGTTTTTCATACCACCCCGTGGCTCAATATTGCCATCTTATAGATGGTGCTCCATGATGGGTAGAGGACAGGGGTAAAGTAAGGAGGAAGGAAAAGAAAAGTGTGTGCACAATAGTCCAATAGCTACAATCAAAACATTCAAACAATTGACATTTCCAATAATCAATAATAACTGGTAACATTTGATGAACATTAATTAACACCATAGGTATCACAAGAACACGTGAAGTAAAAGTTTCCCTCCCCTGTTTCCCTATGGATTAAGTTTTTCAAAATTTATGAGCTCAACTTAGGCGCTTTCATGTCTGTCAGGGTACCAAGTTATAAATATTCCTTTTGTCCGGGACACACGTTTGTTGTCTGAATAGTGGGGCTTAATTAGGACCTAAAGTTTGTTGAAGGAATCCAGAGTCCCCATCCAGGCTTCAGTTTTAATTATGCAGCAGCACCTTTCCCATGAGCTATCTCCTCTGGAACAAGGCCCCAAAGTAATACAAAATTGAGTCAAACCACACACCACCCCCCCCCCCCCCCAATAAATCACCTGATAACCTGAACATGGCAGAAACCTGTTTGTGGAGCCAGATAACTTACATTCCACCTCATTACCTGAGTCACAATTCAACCACTTATAGAATTGTCCGATGTATGGATACAAATTTCATCTGCATCCATTAACAGGGCTGTGTATTCTAATTGAGAGATAGGTTGCGCCGTAATTCTTTTAACACAATTAACAGCAAAACTTCCGTATCTTCCTAAATTCCTCTACAAAGGATTGATGATGAGGCAGCCTGAGTCCTTCACCTTTCAAGTCATCAATGCAATAACCCTTTTCAATTTGCAAAAGCAACATTTCCCAGCATTTTCCACATAAGGAAGCATAGAAGGAGTTAGTGAATGTGGCACATGGAGGAAATCACTGAAACAAGAAAAAAATTACATCATCTATTGCATTCCTTTTAGCAGAATTCACAAAAAAAAAAGAAAATTACAGATGAAATGATGAATAGATTTTCATTGGACCACAGTATTTTCAGTTTTTATAAAAGATCTCAGTAACAGCAATGTCTCCTAAAAAAGTTGCTTGAAAGAAAATATATAATTTGTCTATTTTCTGATATACAAGAAACTTGTCCTCTGAAACAATATATTTTAAATAAAGTTGAGGTTTCATTTTGGCTTAAAGACTTTCAGTTGAAGAAAAACAAAACAAAAATTCAAATGCTCTGAAAATATCACATAAAAGTTAACCTTATGGCAAATGAAGAAAACACTTAAAGTTAAGACACAGACAATGTAGATGTTACTTCACCGTGCTTATTTTCTGTGTGCTCATGATTAAACTCAACTGAAGTTTAGCTACCAAATATTCATAAAGTTCACCCATATTAAGTACTGAGAAAGGGAGCTGGTGAGAAAAAGAAGGAACTACTTCTGGAGAGTGGTTAACTGTGCAGTCAAATGCTTCCCTAGGTATCAACTGACTGTTATAGGTCAATACCTGTCTTTCTCCGACATACACACATGTACTTCAGAACTAAATCTATTTGTTTATGATTTGGAGCTGAAACACATTTGAAATTCCTGATGATCAAATTTTAGATTTGAGTTGTGTTGGCTTCTGATTAATGTGTAATTCTTACATGAGTGTACTGAAAATTCTGAAGTAGAAGCAAAGTCTCCATATGTGGAGGCATCCAGGATGAAAGAGTTTGTTTATAGTTTATACTGGTTCTTTGATTTTCTGCATTTAGAAGACTTAAATTTAATCGCTGCCATTAACCATAAATGCTGCAGTAGTTAATCCTATACACAAGCTGTAAATATATCCAGCAATTGTGGATGCCGAATGAGTAATATTCTACTCCTTAGGCTCTGTACCTATAAAAGAATTTTTGTTAGAAGCCAGATGTCTACATCTGTATTTTAGCAGTTAAATAAGTACATATATAATATTTTATCAGTGATATAAACACTGTCTGTACACACATGCACACAGACTCTTAGGCACACATAGATTTAGACTGCAAACATCTCAGTAAGTCTCACTAGGTGATTTAGAGTTCAACAAAGCAATTTGAAATGTTACCTTAAATTTTACAAATGCTCTTTTGACAAGGCCAATTTTTAATTTATAAGCTGAGGATAATCAAGACTAATTTAAGTTGTAATTATTCAATATAATGTCTGGAATAGATATTAATTTAAAAAAAAATATTTTTAGTAATCTCCTTTTAGACAAAAGCAGCAGGCAAACTTTGTGTTATTCTACCCAGTAGAAGGTGATACCAAAAATACTATTAAATACTATATACAGGAAACAGAGACACTGTGGGTAAAACGTCACTGATCTGATGTCTAATGGTCTTTCTTCTTTATGTCTACTTTTGTGGTTGCAAAGACATATATATATACACACACACACACACACACACACACACACACAGACACACACACATACAAGTATGTCTGGGCTCCTCACCATAAGAAGGACATTGAGGTTGTTAAGTAAGTGCAGAGAAGAGCAACCAGGCTGGTGAAGGGGCTGGAGGGAAAATCCTATGAGGAATGGTTGAGGGAGCTGGGGATGTTTAGCCTGGAGAAGAGGAGGCTGAGGGGAGACCTTATCACCACCTACAACTACATGAAGGCAGGTTGTAGAGAGTTGGGCAATGGTCTCTTCAGCCAGGTGACAGGAGATAGAACAAGGGGAAATGGCATGAAGCTGTGCCAGGGCAGGTTTAGATTAGATATTAGAAAAAAATTTTTTGCTGAAAGACTTTTCAGGGCCTGGAACAGGCTATCCAGGGAGGTGGTGGAGTCACCTTCCCTGGATGTGCTTCAAAAGAGGGGAGATGAGGTACTTAGGGATGGGAATGGTTGGACTTGATGATCTTCAAAGGTCTCTTCCGACCTTGTGATTCTTTGATTCTGTGATATATATACACACACATGCATATATTAAAAAAACCTTTTAAGATTTTGAATGAGCAAAAACTACCCGTCCATGAAAACTAAGAAAATTGTAGGTGTTTGGGTCTGTGCTGTGAAAATAGGGTATCCATTTTTCCTCCAGATATATTTCAGTTGTAATTTCTGCAGAAGTTTTAGGGTTTCTTGCTTTCATTGTTTTTTGCAAGTATTTCTTATGGGGGAGTAAATCCTGTTTCAGATATCAAAATATAAACTTGTTTAGCTGCATATCAGCCTATTTAAAGCAGGCAGTTCTCATTGCTAATACTAAACACACTGATAATGATTTTTTTTTTTAGGTACGCTACCAGTTAATTTCTATGAAACCTATCCAATGCAATACTCATGCTGGGAAAGAGATTTTCTCCCAATTCCCTTTTAAAAGTAAATAAAATATTGAGTGTATTTTTATAGCATAAGGGAAATCCAGCCACATTTTCTTTTGCTCAGCTTAAGATGCATCCTGATGGAAATTTTCATCTTTGTGCTGAAGAATGTAATTTTTGACTGAATTTCAGAAGTCATAATGAGATTGGCGTTCAATGGAAAAACATTTCATAAAACCTCTCACTCACAGTAATGTTTGTAGTCTCCTTAGTAATGTCACTGCTGAATAAATCATATTTCTAAGCTGACTTTACTGGTTACTAATGTTTATGGAATGAAAGTACCGATGAATTTCAGTGTTATTTAGTCTTTCATTGCTCAGTCCAGGAAATGTAGCTAGAAAAGAATGATACAACAGAGGAAATAGCACATCCCTTTGCAAGGCCTGATGATGGCAACGTGTTCCTCAGCTGATGGCAATACTAACATTCTATGTACTACATTATTTGTTTTCTTTTTTCTTTTAGCATTTTCTTTTGTATAAATTTAAGAAGAGATGTGAGATTAATGTCCTCTGAGCCCTTGGCTAGAAGTGTCAATTGTACCACAGTTCGAGACGTATTTCCTTCACGATAGCACCTGCAACATGTTAGGTGGTACCTAAACAAATTAGAAAAACAACCTTCCTTTTTAAGATTTCTGTCTTGGCCACTTTCATATGGTTACTTGGTTACAGAATAAGGTAGAACTTAGTATATATAAGAATGCAAAGAAATATCTTTACAGAATGAGGATGCCTAATTTTATCCAACACTATGTTTACGTCCTGTATTTTACTAGAAATATCAAGTGAAGGCCTGTGAAGCTTTGACTTTCTAATATATTAAGAGTTTTCTCTATATATCAAAACCAAACCAAAATAAATAAAAGGAAAACAGTGGTGCCTTTCTTTCTGTATTTCAAGTTGTCACTGACGTAATGTCCTATGCATTTCCATCCATTGAAACCTGATGGCCGAATTCCATTTAGGCAGAGATGAATCTGACATTCTTCATGAAGTTCATAGTTCATGGAGTTCACAGCCTCAATAAAGCCCAAACAATTTAAAGCATTTGTTGCTCCTCTGGATGTTATCAAGTAATTGCAAATTTTAACTCTGAAAATTAACATTGTAGTACAAGTAGTTTTAGACATAGCCAGTAGAGAGGTCATTCTTATTTTTTGAACTTCTGTTGTATTCCTACATTAACTTTTCTTACACTAACTATGCCATTTAGAAAGCAAAAGAATCACAGAATCACAAGGTCAGAAGAGACCTTTGAAGATCATCAAGTCCAACCATTCCCATCCTATGCTTAACCATATCCCTAAGTACCTCATCAACCCTTTTTCTGAACACATCCAGGAAAGGTGACTCAACCACCTCCCTGGGCAGTCTGTTCCAGGCCCTGACAACTCTTTCAGCAAAAATGTTTTTTCGAATATCCAATCTAAACCTGCCCTGGCACAACTTCATGCCATTTCCCCTTGTTCTATCTCCTGTCACCTGGCTGAAGAGACCATCGCCCACCGCTCTACAACCTGCCTTCATGTAGTTGTAGGTGGTGATAAGGTCTCCCCTCAGCCTCCTCTTCTCCAGGCTAAACATCCCCAGCTCCCTCAACCATTCCTCATAGGATTTCCCCTCCAGCACCTTCACCAGCCTCGTTGCCCTTCTCTGCACTCGCTTGAGGACCTCAATGTCCTTCTTATGGTGAGGAGCCCAGAACTGCACACAGTACTCAAGGTGTGGCCTCACCAGTGCCGAGTACAGGGGCACAATTACCTCCCTACACCTACTGGCCACACTGGTTTTGATACAAGCCAAGATGCCATTGGCCTTCTTGGCTGCCCGGGCACACTGCTGGCTCATATTCAGCCTGCAGTCGACCAACACCCCCAGGTCCTTCTCTGCCTGACAGCTCTCCAGCCAGTCTCCCCCAAGCCTGTAGCGCTGCATGGGGTTGTTATGTCCCATGTGCAGCACTCTACACTTGGCCTTGTTAAACTTCATCCCGTTTGTCCAGTCTGTTCAGCTCGTTGTGAAGAGCCTTCCTACCCTCAGGCAGATCAACACTTCCTCCTAGTTTAGTGTCATCTGCAAACTTACTGAGGGAGCATTCAATCCCTTCATCAAGGTCATTGATAAAGATGTTGAACAAGACTGGACCCAGGACTGAGCCCTGGGCGACGCCACTTGTGACCAACCCCCAGCTGGATTTTGTTCTATTCACCACCACCCTTTGGGCCCATCCAGCCAGCCAGCTTTTAATCCAATTGAGGGTCCACCTGTCAAGGCCCGTGGCAGCCAGTTTCTCAATCACAATGCTGTGAGAAACCGTGTCAAGGGCTTTACTGAAGTCCAGGTAGACCACATCCACAGCCTTCCCCTTGTCCATTAAGCGGGTCACCTTGTCATAGAAGGTGATCAGGTTAGTTTGACAGGATCTACCTTTTGTAAACCCATGTTGACTGGGCCTGATCCCCTGGCCATCACACATGTGCTGCATGATAGCTCCCAAGATGACCCTCTCCATGATCTTCCCCGGGACTGAGGTCAGACTGACAGGCCTGTAGTTCCCCGGATCCTCCTTCCGGCTGTTCTTATATATGGGGGTAACATCTGCCAGCCTCCAGTCGAGTGGAACTTCCCCAGTCTGCCAGGATTGCTGATAGATGATGGAAAGGGGTTTGGCAAGCACATCTGTCAGTTCTCTCAGCACCCTCGGGTGAATCCCAACTGGCTCCATTGACTTGTGGGTATCTAACTGGCCAAGTAGGTCGCTAATCATTTCCTCCTTAACCATGGGAATTTTGCTATTCCTCCCCTCTCTGCCAGCCAGTTCCTGAGGATGAGTACTCAGGGAATATCCAACTGTATTATTAAAGACTGAGATAAAGAAGGAATTAAGGACCTCAGCCTTGTCCTTATCCCTTGTCACTAACGTTCCCTCAGCATCCAATAAGGGCTGGAGATTCTCCTTGACTCTCTTACTGTTAATGTACCTATAGAAGGATTTTTTATTATCTTTTACAGAACTGGCCAGTCTGAGTTCCAGTTCAGCTTTAGTCCTTCTGACTTTCTCCCTACATGATCTCACGAAATTCCTATAGTCGGCCCAAGACACCTCCCCCTTCTTCCAAAGGTCATATTTTTCCCTCTTTTCCTGAAGATCTTCATGGATCAACATATTAAATGCTTGAAAGTAGTCATTGCAACATAGTCTGGAAAAAGGTAGCTAATACTTGCTTGTAAATTGAATAGTGTCACCATCATATCACATTTATCAAGCAATTTGAATAGGAAATGCATATAATTAATACTGATTATTTTCACAGAGTTCATAGAATAGTAGCAGTATAATGTGCAATGAATATCAAAACCCTGTCTCCATGGGAACACCAGCTCTAATAAACTACCTGAAATTAATAATGCAACAGTTCAGGTAAGGTATTCCTGTAAATTACAGCTGTTGAACTCCCAGGCAAGAGAGACACAACTTAAGGAACTGTCTGAAGACACAGTCCCCTGAAAGTTGGACTAAGTAAATACTTAATAATTTCACTTATACAGTAACCACAATTATGCCTTCAGTTACTGTTTCATGTCTGTATATTGGAGAAAAAAACAAACAAAAGTAGTTTTTATATAAATTGTAAGACCGGGGAGGTTAACACTGGCCTGGCTAGAACCAGGACAATCACTCTTCAGATACCAAAGACAGGATTCATTTGCCATGACAGATGCTGCCTCAGGAGGACACAAAGCTGTAGTTGAGGTACTGTGTCCACCTGTCTCATATCAATGACCAAGATGCTCCAGAAACTCTTACATGGTGCAGTATGCAATACTTGGGTAGCTAAATCATGCCTGTAACAGTTCAGGAGACAGCTGTTGCTCTTTGAACTTCTGATTCAGAACAACTTCATGATCCAGAATGTTTTCCTGGAAAACTATCTGAGTTGCTTTGAGATAAAGAAATTGGCATAAAATTAAGTGATTTTATATATCCTTAGTGTAATTTTAATAAAAAGAGCTGCATAGTTGAACTGCAGAAGCGGAACAACCTTAGAGATAAGGAAGTAATGAGCTAACATAACTTGGTAGAATAGCATGTTTCTGATAACTCCATTGTAATTTAGTAACCAATCGGAGAAAGGGTAATATGTTGTAATTGTTTACGTGCATCCTGCTTGAGGTTGAAACTAGTTTTAACAAGATGATGCTTGTAAGACCATGAAGAAAAACACAAAGAGCATGCCCTGAAAGAAGAGGTAAAAAGTTAAGTGAGAGGAAGACATCCAGCCTTCATCCCTGAAGATCACCAGAAGACCACCTGAATGTCACTGTGCATGTTCTGTTTGGGAGGACTTAATGTAAAGGACTTACTGGAAATAATTTGTATAACCAAACCTTTTCTAAAGAAATGTAATGAATATGTAAAACTACTTTGTATAAAATTAGGAAGTTTTGCCTTGAACGGTGCACACATTAGGAGGAGCGATCCCCTGTGTGCCCAGCAATGCAATAAAGAATACCTGCTTCATAACCAACCTGGTTATTGAGTTTTGATTTCTTCAAGCACGGCTTCAGTTTGGAGAATGGCTCTGTAAGAAAGAGGATAGCTTAGGCTTGGGAATGTTCTGGTAGGTACACAATAAAGAGTATGCGTTACAGACTGCTTGAAGTTATTTCACAAATTTAGGGCAATGCTGTGACCTGTGGACCAGCTGCATCTGCCACATGTGTCAGTACTGTGGTAACGTCTGGCTCAGAGGTCCACAAACAGGTTTCTGTAATGTCTAGTGCACCAGGACACTCGGGTGGGGGAGTGGTGGTGGGGGTGGGGGGTGTTCAAGCGGCTCAGCCTTGGGTTGCCTTGAGACCCCATCTCTGCAGTTGTGTAAATAGCTCAAACTTGAGTTGTTTAGTCTCTGCTGTAGTTCAGTCTCTGCTTACAGAGACTAAACAACTTATAGAGACTAAACAACTCTGCTTACAGAGACTAAACAGGGCAGCGCTGCATAATGCAAAACCTGAAACCTGGGTTGAGCCTCGAATGCCTTCAACAAACAGTAAACCCTGAGTAGCAATCACACCGCTATTCAGCTGCCTACCAGTAATATAAAGGCAAGCCAGGGGGCCTCCATTTGGCTTCAATGGGCCCAGACAATACAAAGATATGCAAAAAGATAGGGCATAAGATAAGGGGGAACACTGCTAATGACAAACATAGAAGGTGCTACTGTCCAGTCCTGGAACAGTCCTGCCTACTGTCACGTGGGCAAAGACGTAAAAGCAAATAAAACCCCTCAGATTCCGTCTTTAAAGCGGGAGCGGCTTCTCCAAATCTGGGAGGAGACTCTTCCCCCTTGGCCAGTATTCTGGCTCGGCTAACGAGAACCCTTACCTGCAGAGGGGTAAGTGAAAATTTGATATGCTTTAAGATTGTAGTCTGGGGTGACTGTACTTAGTGCGCTTGTGAGTTGTAGTAGCGAGTTCCACGAACCTGCAGTGGTTGTAATGCGGAACCTTGTGACTTGCCCGCGGGCGGTGATACCGCGTGGCGTGACTCTGCTGTGTGGGCAGCAGTGCATTGTGTTGAGTCTCTTGCGGTTGTGATAAGCGTAGTCGTGCTTGTGAACTGTAGTAGTGCATTTCTCCATTTTATCCATGAAACCTGCAGCAGTAACGTATTGAATCTACACGTGGGTTTTAAATATGTATATATATATATATTTGCCGCTAACCCCCTGCTGTCCGTTGTCTTCCTGTAACAACAGTGGCATCAGGGATTGGCAGTCCTTGCTGAGATAGTTGTCGCAGTTTTGCGTAGCTGGGTGCTAGAAGCTAAAAGCAGCCATAAGGTCTCTGGAGGCCCTCGATTCAAGGCCAGAGTCCGTGCTGACCAGGGTCGAGCCCATCGGCGATGGTCACAGCACCTCTGGGAATCACATTTAGGAGAGAAAAAAAAACTTAAAGCAGGTGCATTTTGCCACCAGACAATGGAGTGAGGAGATGTAAGAAGCTGCACAGACACCAAGGCCAGGGAAGAAGCGAGGGGGGGGAGGGGAAGAATGAGGCGCCAGAGAGACATTCCCCTGCATCCCATGGATAAGACCATGGTGAAGCAGGCTGTCTCCCTGCAGCCCATGGATAATGAGGGGGAGCAGAGATCATCCAGAGCCTGCGGAGAGATCGATCCATGCCGCAGCAGGTTTGCCGGGGAACTTGTGACTCCCTGGGTACCAGGCCGGAGGAGTCTGGGCCCGAAAGTCAGCCCCCCATGGAAGGGAGCTGCGCTGAGGCAAGGGGTGAGGAGATGACTCCCCGATAGAGAGGATTCACGCTGGAGAAGTTCGTGGAGGACTGTCTTCCGTGGGTGGGACCCCACGATGCAGCAGGGGAAGGGTGTGTTAAGATCTGGAGAAAGAAAGTAGCTTGTGAGGAACTGACTGGAACCCCACTCCCCATTCCCTGCCCCTCCCCGCGCCATGTTGCGGGCGAAGAAGGGAGTAAAATCGGGAATGAAGTTTAAGTCTGCTAAGAAGGGAAGGGATGGGGGGGAAAGTGCTTTAAGATCTGACCGCACTTCTCATTACCCGACTCTGGTTTCACTGGGTGTGTAGTGGTAACGTAATAAATTAGTTTGCTTTATTCTGTGCTGAGTCTGTTTTGCCCGTGACAGTAATTGCAGGGTGATCCCTCTCTGTCCTTATCCTGAATCCTAAGCCTCCCAATATATATTTTTCTCCCCTTTTCGGCTGAAAAGGGGGGTGGTAGAGCTAGAGCGCCTTTGGTGGGCATTTGGCTTCTAGCCGGGGCTAAAACACCTCAATAGTCCATCCTGAAAACAAAATCTACTACAATGTGCACGGGTATTTTATATATTTTCAATATAAAATATATAAAATACAATATAAGCAGTACTATTTGTCCATCATTACAACATCCCAAATCCAAACACGTCAGACATATAATCTTGTGTTTTGAGAGAAATAAATTTCATAAACTGTCGAACCACACCCTTCCCCTGCTATTGTATTTGTTTAAATATGGGGGCAGCTACCAAAGTAAATTTTTTAGGGAGGCTATTATATTTTAATAGTTTATTTGTTGGTTTGTTTGGGGTTTTTTTTTTTAGATCATTCGTACAATATTTTCCCTCTCCCTCTTCTATACACTCTATCTATTTTGTTCTTTTTCTAGTCATGGTGACATACACTGCATCATCTGCTAGTATGAAAATTGGAACAAATAGCCTTTGATAGCAGAGCCATAGCATAAGTGAAAGTTTTTTGTAATCTTTTAGACTATTCTTCACATTTTACATTTCTGTCATGACAGCTTCATTTAAACCTTATGCAATCTTAGGGGAAAATGGAAATAGGTTATCTTTATTTTTTAAATTATGTGACAGGACTAAAATCGAGGAAATTCATTCCCTGACTGCAAAATTATATTTTGAAGAAAACTTTTTTTTATTACAGCAATATCAGCTATATATAAAAAGTTTGAGATGCCATTTCAATTAGATAAATGAAAAATTAGATAGAAGACATTCCCTAGCTGTCGGTATTTACTTTAAGTTCAAGCTATCTGTGCAACTTGTCTCTACATTCAACTTTCTGTTATAAAACTGTACAGGATGGTTACAATTTTTTTTTTAATCCCATGAATGAAAAAAGATACAGTATTATACCACTGGGAATGATAGAAAATATAAGAAGATAAATTAATCCTCACACACTCCCCATATTAATGAATTTCACGGTGTATGTTGGAATATATAACCTGCCATGCTTGGGGTCATATACAAAGAGCATAATTTCCTACTAGCGTGTTTCCAAGGGGAAAAAAATGGTGTAGGTTGGTTTCATCTAATTTAAGTTTCATAGTGCTCTTGGAAATTAGTGTAAATTCAACGTGGAATATTGCTGACAAATTAAAAATTGGAATTTAAATAAGTTTGAGGCTATTCAGTATGAGATACTGCATCTGTGGTATTTCATTAGTAAGTGGAAATGTGGTAAGGGAGGACAGTGAATGTCTTCTGCATTATGAATCAAATGTCTGCCTACGTGGTAGAATTTCAGCTTGATTAATAGATAAGGCTTGTTTTAATTTGTTTACATGCAGTAGCATTTATGGGTAAATACATTTATAGAAAAGCAGCAAGCTCATCAAAACCCAGCATGGTTTATATTATACTAACTGGAAATACTATTCCCCCCACCTTAAAGAGAAATTATTCCTCCCAACCCCATACTTGCCTGGACAGTATGTTTTGTGACAGCTTATATTGTGAAATGAGTGAGAAGGAGGAAATAAAATTACATTTTAAAATGAAAAATCCTACCCTAAGATAATAAGAAATGCTGATTAGATGCTATTATAGGAAAGAAAAAGTATTTTTTTTTTCAACTACTAGTAATTCATTCAGTCCTCCCTCCAGACCTATAATGTCCAAAGCTGTCAATGAAATTCTATTTTAAAACTGTGTGTCTCCAATGAAGGCAATTGCTTTATTCCAGATTTCCTCTGTTGCAAGAAGAAAGGACATATAACAGACTTATCAGGCAAGACTCTATTTTGGCCCTGAAATAATACAGTGTCAAAGCATAAACATGTAATTGTAAAATAAAACAACTGTATTCCAAATCAGGTATTTTGCTCTTCTCTACCTTGTAAACATGGGACAAGAAGGTGTGCTATCAGCAGGTGTAAGACTCTGGTTTGTATTATCTGAACAAGGTATGAGCAAAATGTTTCAAACATGATAATATGTAGATTCTGTTTGCAAACTGTAATGGGATTTGTTGCAGCCCTCTTGGAGATGCTTGAATAGAAACTCATTAGGTTGTTCTGTTGAGTTGCATAGTTCTGGGATAGAAAAGAATAATCTGCTGAATTCAAGCAGGCTTTCTAGGTCTGCATGCAGATCAGAGGTCAGCCTCTTATAATTGTATGGAAGTGGTTCCGGTGGGCATGTTTAGACTGTTAAATGAAAAGCAACCAGGAATTGAGCTTCAGGAGTTGATATACTCTTTGGCTCCAATTTGGATGGCATTAACCACTGCTTTTCTATCCAAATTTTGCCCAGAAGCAGGTAGTCCTAAGCAGCGTGGATGCAAGTTCAAAGATGAGAAGTAATGACAAGCTATAGTGGATCTGTATACTCAGGTTTATTTAAAAAAAAAAAAAAAAAAAAGAAGAGGGTAGAGCTTTCACTTACCTGATTCTCACACAATTTCTCAGTTGCTTACCCAGTCATAGTCAACAGCCTTCCTGGTTGCAGGTGGCAGGCTAGTACTTGAGAGCTCAGAAGTTCAATTGCCAATATTCACCCACAACTGTCTATCATTGCTGATGATTTAAGCTGTTTCTCATCTACTGATGTGAGCCAGCCTGTGATTGTCCCATTTTAACAAGAGATACGGCCTTGTCTGTATTGACTCCCAGTTTTTCTAGTACTAAAAACTTCCAGGTGCTCTGTTCTTACAGACCACCTGTTCTGTTAGGTGAATCATTGACATCATTGCCCTTGGACAAGTTTAAAAAAAAAAAAAAGCATAGTCAGACACAAGCAGTCAAACTTCTGTATTTCTTCCTGCTTTGGTTTCCTCATCTTTTTAAAAGCTCTTTGGAATTCAGTCAATTTAATATCCAGCATTCTCATCGAGCCTTCTTACAAAAACCTGTGTGAGGCCCCTGAATAGGGTTATTACTCCATCAGTCCGGTTGGGGGGGACAGATAACCACTTGGGACCTCCCTTCCCCACCAACTCCTTTCCAGAACAGTCTGCAGCTCAGCACTGAGTCTGCCCAAGAGATGCTCTGCCTCCCCAGAAGGGTGGGGCCAGGGAGGGTAAAAGATGCAGATTTGGGACACCTGCACCCAAGGACTACAGCTTTGTAGGTGATCTGCCCCTGGGTCCTGATATCTTCTTTCATTCACTTTATCAAGCTCTCTCACCTCTCTCAATTTATAACCGTATTCTCAGCACATAACAGAAATGCTGCTTCCAGTTTTGTGAAGTTCAGCTAACTGTAATCCCTTACTCCAAATATGTAGTGCAGTTTTGTTGGCAAAGCATTGTAATTGTACTCACTTTTAGGTAAAGTTGTGTTTTTCTTGGAGCTCCTGGATAATTGTTGTTACCCCTGAGTACCACACAGAGGATGACAGGAGCTAATCTAATCTTGCTGGTGTGGCTGTTAAAAGAGACTAGCTTTTAACAGCCACACCATGGGCTTTTAACAGACTACCCCATGGGCAGGTAGAAGAGTTTAACTCTACACATACCCATCTGCTGGGATGGGACAGGCAGGTCTAAATCTCTATGGTGTGCCCAGCTGGTGGGACGTGACACCAGTGGATCATGGTTTTACCATCTTTCCTTGTTAGCAAGGTGTAAGTAAGTTTCACATTCACTAAGTAAGCAGCTACAATTTATACACCTGAAGCCAGTGAACTTATCTCCTGTGTAGGTTTGGAAGAGAAAAATCCATCTCCAGATGGTGATTCATATTAATTTCAGGTGAGCATCTATATATTCATTTAACAGATTCAGGTGGTGACTCTTTTGTTCCATTGACTGTATATGAAAGTGCGTTTAGTGAGTACTGCTGACTTAAAATCACCAAACTTAGTGCTGTTTACCACCAGCATGCGGCAGAGGTTCCTTATATGTAGAGACAAGATGTCCTGGCTTATTGTGACATTTTAAAACACAAATATGTGGACACTTTATGTCTCGTATCCTGTTCATAATGTTATTATGAACAAGTACAGAATGTGTTAATTTACAGCAAATGTGGGGATACAGGTAAGCAACAATTCATTACATTGTGAAATACTTCCCAGGTTCTCTTTTTGTTTTGCCCTTAGTTTCTGCTGTTCCTTGCTGTTTGAAGCTAATCAGTGCTGTCATGTCAGGACCTTGTATTTTTCACTTCATTTTCCTACCCCTGCTAGTCAGCCTTTTTTTGTCTTTTAGGAGCTACTTGGAATTATTTCCTCACTTTGGATTTCCATTCATTTACTGCAGTCTTCAACCTGCCCCAATCCAGTATACGTTGTCATTGAATATAATTTAATATCTTTCTTATAAAGTCAGCTTTTCCTGAGTTGGAGGAAACTATCAGCATGGGAACTATATGTCTCATTGTTTTGGGGCATGTGGTACTGTCTGAATAACAACGACTTACTGCGATTATGTTAATAGTATTCAGCTTGTGATAAAAGGCCTTAGCAGTGTATGAATTTCTGACTACAGAATAATCAATTGTCATTAGCTTCTGGAATTTCAGTCCACCCTCTCCCTGCCCCTCCCCACCCCCCCCAACAAAAAAGCAAAAATCAAACCAATTCAGTAAATAAATTTATTTTATATTTACCTATACACTATAATAAATGCATTATATAAATAATATGAAGAATTCAGATTGTCACAAGTGCTCTATTTCATCATGGAACTTACAGGATTGTGTCCAGGTGGGTCTTGAATTTCCTGTTCCAATGCTTTGTTACCCTCAAAGTAGAGAATTATTTTCTCCTGTTCAGACAGGATTTCCTATGTTCCCATTTGTGCCCATTACTGCCCCTTGTCCTGTCACTGCATATCACCAAGAAGAGTCTAGCCCCATCCTCTAGACATCAACCCTTTAGATAGTTACAAGCATTAGTCAGATCCCCTCTGTCTTCTCCAGGCTGAAAAGATCCAGAGCTCCCAGCCTTTCCCAGTTTAAAAACCAAAACGAATTCACAAGAGGGGAAAAAAAAAATCCACTAGTGGTAGGACTTGGAAAGTAAGAATTGCAACACGTTAACTCCTCAAGATCTCAGAAACCAGTGGTAGTAGGAAATAATAGTACCTGGAGTAGCTTCCAGATAAAAGTGACACCTTTTCGCTCATCTGTAGGGAGGAACTTGCTTGCTTTTATTATTTTCATCCATTGCAAAAATCAGTAGGTTTTTTTGATTCTGAGGAAAACAATCAATGCTTACTGCTGTCATAATTATACACACTTTGAACCTTGTGTTGCCAGGTAGCTTTTTCCATTGTCTTTTTCCTAACACTAAGCTCTGCCTATGCTAAATAACACTCCAAAACATTTTGTCCTCCTCACTCTCTGCACTTTCTTCTCCTGCCCAGCACTTGGTTGTAACCCCCACTCTCTCCTTTCTTCCATGCCTTCCCAGTAACCATTAAATTCTGTAAATAATAGAAGCTTACTCTAAGAAGGTACTGTCTTCCTTGCTTAGTACTCCCATTCCGTTTCATTCAGGATTTTTAATCTTTAGTCTGGGACCATCAGAAAGGATAGTTAGGAAAGAATACCTCAACTGCTTTTCCTTGTATGGTTTTATGATCAATGCAGATGCTGTTTGGAAAGAAAATCCTTAGTCCTTTTTTGGTCAAGTAGGCTTGTCTGCTTTTTTTTAATCTCTCACACATCCTTTAAATAGCAAATAAGAATTGTGAAGGGTTAACATGTGAGTACTGCAGATGCAATCTTTAGGATGTTTATCTGCCAAAAAATGAAGTAAATCTTCACTGAAAACTCAAAAGCTTATCACAATATTTTCAATTTGTCAAAAATTACATACATTAATGGGTAGAATACAGAAAATATGTCACTGGTAATTGAATGCACCCTCTTCCCTGTCATCAGGCATTAAGATCTTCAGTGAAAATTAATTAAATTCTGCTTACAAATGTTGATAATTTATCCCCCTCCTTTTTTTTATTCCTAATAAATTCGTCTGGAGACTTTAATGCAAATTGGAAATCTTCATTCTAAATGGCTTTTGCCTCACAAAGTTATATATGAAACTAGCTTTTGTAAGAGGAAGAGTTCAGTAATTTCAGTAACAGCTCTGCATACAAAATGTTCTTTATTTCGGGAAGTTAAAGTACTTTAAATTTCCCTACGTAACTGTAGATGGAAACAGTAACTTACATTGAAAACATTTACTACTGTTTGCTGCATTCATTAAAGATAATTTACTAAGAAATAAAAAAGATACTGCAAAAGACTTCATTTTTTATAAAATGTACAACATTTTAGTAAAATTTAAGAAGATTACTAAACATATTTTCCACGTTTTTCCCAATTGCACCATTCATAAATTTTATGCTTTTGAACACAGAAAGAAGCTAGCCAATGTTTAGTTACTTTTGTGTTTTATTAATACCCTCTATTATATTATTTTTGTGCAATTCAGATTTTCTCTTTGCTCTATCTGGCTCATAGGAATTTATATGCATATGTGTATATCAGAGGATATACACTTCATAGTCAAGTTCTTGAAGTTTAGTAACGTAGTTATAATTAACAAGGCTGGCAGCAATTGTTTTGCTGGGCCATTACTAAACTAAACACAGAGACTAGTAAGAATGTTCTTATGTTTCAGTGTTTGGGTTTTAGGTTTCAAGTTATTCATTAAAAAACCTGTTCTTGTTTACAAAGTTTTTAGTTGAACAGTGGAAATTCTGTCTTCAACTAGCAGCACATGGCGTTAAGATCTTTTTGGAGGTCTGTACTTATTGAACACTTCTGTCTGCTTTATCAAAACTGAATACATTATCAAGTACAACATGAGTGCAGACTGGTTTTTGACCTTTGCAGTGCTTGCTGGTTTAGTCTTGTTGGCTGGCAACCACCTATGGAAAAATATGATGACATGGAGTCTTGCTCCTAACATATTACCAACTGTTGTTAAAGACGACGTTCTACTTATAAGCAAATGTAAATGTTGAAACAGGTGGTAGCAATCTTTTATTCATAGCAAAATATTTCACAATTATTTGAGCATCTGCTAGTTTGCAAGTTTAGCTTTTTTTTTTCTTTAACTAAAAATCTTTAATAAGCATATGAAAAGTCAGACCTAAATCCCAATAAATCTTCTGTGGATGTAACGTTTGGAATCTGAGAGGCAATCTTTCAAAGTTTAGCATGTCTTTGTTATTAGTAGATATTCTTTTTTCTTGTAAATATTTATAAATCACGCAATTCAGAACAATAAGGAACTGCAAAGAGAGTAAGACACGTGCATGTGAATACGTTTAGTAGTTCTGTCTTTGTGTGAAAAACTGGGTACGAAACTTGATGTAATGTTGTGAGTTATAGCACATAGACCCCACAAAACTTTGCTTAAGACCAGAAGTGTGGGGAAGAAATACAGGTACATTTGGGAGTTGGGGAATAGAATAGATAGAATTGTGTCATTAATTAAAATACTGTAATTTCTCTAACATTAGCTATACGCTAAATATTGTTTTGGTTGGAGCTGAAACAGAGGATAACAATGCATGAGGAAGCTCATGACATGATGACAGATCGTAATATAATGAAAAAAACGTTTTTCAGAGTGGAAGATACTTTCCTTCTGTTTCCTTGGTATAATTTTCAGCTATTTTAACCAATTTTCTCTTCTTAAAAAGAAGTTTTATAGAATCATAGAATGATTTGGGTTGGAAGGGACCTTTAAAGATCATCTAGTCATATCCTCCTGCTACAGCAGGGACATTTTCCATTGGATTACATTGCTTAAAGCCCTGTCCAACCTTGAACACTTCCAGGGATGGGGAATACACAGTTTCTCTGGGGATCTGCTCCCAGTCTCGTAACGCCCTCATTAAGAATTTTTTCCTGTGTCAAATCTAATCCTACTTTCTTTCAATTTAGAACCATTGTCTCTTCACTGTCAATCACATTTATGTTCCTTCTGTGTTTTTAAAATGCCATCCATGTCCTAATGTGTTTTTGGTAAACCACAAGAGGGTCACTGAAGGATCAGGGATTGCACAATCACTGCAACAGTACAATCCAGGCACTGTAAGCTTTTGTAAATTAGGGATATGTCTTCTGTCTGCAATGTTGCCATGTGTTGGTCATATATATGTGTATATATATATTATACCACATAATTGGTATAATGGTATGTGTTAGTCATGCACAATTGAAGTATTGAGATAAAGACAGCTTGATAGGACAGAAAAGAAGGGGGAAATAATGATAACAACAGCAGCAAGAAACCAGTAATATCAATAATTATAATGATAATGATTATAACAATGGTAAAAGAATATGCAAAACATATGATACACCTTGGAAAACAAGTTGTTCACCACCTGCTGATTGATGCCCAGCCAGACTACTACCAGTGGGTGCTGCCTGCCAGTCTATTCCCCCCAGTTTTATTTTTCATTATGACATCATATGGTATGGAATACCCCTTTGGCCAGTTCAGGTAGGCTGTCTTAATGGTGTCCCTCATACCTTCTTGTGCACCAGCCAACCTCCTCTCAGGCAGGGCACTAAGAAGCTGGAAAGTCCTTTACTTTTTTGCACTGTTCAGCAACAACTAAAACATCAGTTATTACCAACGTCATTATCGTCCTAATTCCAAAACACAACACTATACCAACTGCTAAGAAGAAAATTAATTCTATCTTTGCCAAAACAAAAATTGTACAAAGAATGTGTACCCTGAGTGGAAACATGACAGTTTCTGCTTATATGAGTTAAGAAAACCTATAAATCAATTTCATTAGTATGATATGTCCCCTTTCGTATCAAATTAAGAATCAGCATAAAATTCTGGTTTTTGTGGTCTTGGACTGAAGAGATTACCTTTGTATGCATTGCTTTGAGTTGTTATTCCAAATTGTTCTTGCTCCAGTTTCCTTAGTCTCAAGGAAATAGGAAGCAAAAATGAAGCTATTGAATTTAGTGTAGTTCTCTGTGCTGAAAAGGAAACTTTAAGTAATGCCTCTCCCCATCCAGTCTTCTCCAGTCTCCAGCTGAACTCAGTGCAAAACCAGAATATATCTTGGAAAATTCAGGCACCATAAATAATAAATTAGTACTAGTTTTAAGTTTGGTTTGTGACTTTGAGTTTTAATTCAGCGTTGGAAGACCAAAATTCTAATACATTCTGTTATTATAAGTGGGTTTAAAAAAGCTTCCCAAAGTTTATAAAAATGGAAAGGTTCAGTAGTCAACATGCAAAAGGTACAAATGATTCTTGGGTGGTTGTTGTTTGCTTGCTTTCTAATTTAATTCATATCATTGCATTAGAAAAGACAAATTTATTTTATTTTTTGACACCACATATATTTTTCCTGTCAGTTTTCCTGTAGTGAATAATTTTCTGTTTAAATGAAATGTGTGTGTTGTGTTTGAAAGAAAAAAAAAAAACAAACCAAAACCCAAAAAACTAATGGAAAAACTGAATGTTAAAAGTGGAGTTTGTTTTAATCTTTAAAACAAACAAAAACTATTTTTGAAAGAAAAAGACTTCTCCCTGAAGAGCTAATGCATAAGTACTGAAATATTCCCAACAGTATTTTGTAGTTTGCTCTTGTCAAATGCATGAGAAGTTCATACTCTCCAAACATAGGTAACAAATTCTTGTATTTTATAATTTCCCATGTGCCATGATCATCTGAAAAAAAAGATCAATTCTCCTAGAAGCTACTTGCTCAATAATCTGTAAGATGGTTTTCAGAACTCACCTAATGGTTATCTGACTCATAAAATGATTACCTATTTTTAATACCTTTAGACATCTTGACTAAAATTGCTCAGAGATTAGGGCACTTTTGCTAGTGCTGTTTTCATTTGACAAGGTTTATTCTACTCTGTTTCATTCTGTCATAACTGACAGGTTTAAATCTCGTTAATGGGTCTCAGATTACTTATGTTAAACATCATAGCTCTAAAGCTGCAGGATGTGATCTCAGGATGTGTTTAGTTCAAAAACTAGTGACTACATCCCTTTTGATTTTTCTTTCATATACTCTGTTATGCTGTTGATTGGAGATGAGATGGATACCTTCTTAGGAAGGTGACTCTCTGCTTTAACTTGCATACTCCATTGTTGTATTTCTAAGTAATTTCACCCTTTTCCATGTTTGTGTTGTTTGCTTTTTTTTAACTTGAGGTTATTCTCTTCATAAGTTTACAAACACTATTTTCCCTCAGGTGAGGAAGCTGTCAAATTCACTAAGCAGTGAGGCAGTCTGCCTAATCTCTTGCAGTACTCTGAAGATCTTTTGTTTTTTTCACATTGCTGCTACTTGCAGATAGATTCAGGACAGTATCTTCACAGTGTTGCAGATTGCATGTTTCTGTACAGTAATATTCCTGTTTATTAATTTATTTTACATTTAGAAGGACTTTAAAATCTTCCAAATACACAACTTCAGATTTAAAAAGTAAACCAAGCAGGAGTGCCTGGTGATGTTTTGAAGAGTTTCTCTTTTAAATGAAATACAATAAATATAAAATTGTAGTCTGTTCTTTAATAGGGTGAAGTTCAAGAAAATTCTTTTCTTTTTTATTTTTTTTTCCCCAGACAGCTCAAATTTAGAAGCTGCTTAAATATTTATCTTTGCCCCATAATACATGTCAGTTGTATCTGGAGAAAAATGCAAGGATTAGAAATTAAATATTGGAACAGAGATATCATTTTTATTACATACAAGACAATCACTGAACAAAGGCTACTGATTTATGAAAGATAATAAGACAACAACAAACAATAAACCCAATCTGGAACCCAGTTTGCAATGACAGAGTAGTCTTAAGTAGAAACAGAGACTCACAATAAATCACTGTAATATTTGACCTTGTAAAAATTAATCCTTAATCCTATTATTACCTGTTCACATTACCTCTGAAGGAGATATTTTTAACTGCAGATTTCTCCTGTTCCTGTCCTCAGAGCATTTGGAATTCAATCACTTTATATATTAATTTTTCTCTCATGCTATGCACTGTGAAGGGGGATTCAATTTGGTCTGAGTCTGAATTGGTGAGTTGGGTAATTCATGTTTGTAAAAAAAAAAAAAGAAGTTCTGAATATGCTGGAATAATGAAAAAAGACTATTTTTTATTGTTCTTGGGTAGGACTGCATGTGAGTTACAATGATATTCGGTAACCAGAATGAATAAACTAGCCAAACCATGCAGTGTAGGAGTACCTGACTTAGATCTAGCACTTTTATTATATGTTAAAACACATTAAAACAGGCCAGTGAAGCTCCCCTGTTTGAGAGGACAAAAAGACACAAAGCAGTGAATGGATTTTCCCAGGGGCATTGCTGAGAAAACACCTATTGCCTGATCACTAATGCAGAGTCCTCGGTGAAGAGAATCAGTGAGAAGTTTTTTTGCATTATTACTTTGTTACATAGAAAATTAAGGGTTCATTTCATTTTGGCTTAAGTAAACGAAAGTAAAATGTCTGTTCTCTTCTAAGATCTTTCTGTAGTTAAAGGAATGGTGTCTCCAGTCACCTCACCTGTATTAGGTTCTCAGGACCGTTCAGCCCGTTGGCTAAATTAAGGACAGATCTTAAATTCAGTTCTTTAAAGACAGGTTTGTAAATGTACTTGTATCCAATATTTCTCTGTGTGTCTCTGCATTGCAGCATGCCAGCAATTGCAGAAATTTTCTATATTTGAAATATCTCTAATGTTTATTCTGGAATGATCTTCATCAGTGTCAGTGATAACTGAGAACACAATTATACATTTTAAATACTTTTATCAGTCAGAGCAATCATCAGAGCTTTACTGTTTTCATCATAGATTTATAATCAGATATTATTACCAGAGACATACTGACTTGTAAAAACCAAGTTCAAATAATAGAGAAAAGTCAGCATAATATTTAGTATTGAGTCAGCTTCTTTTTTTTTTTTAACCAATTATAACCTAAAATTAACATGTATTAGCATGTATTTTGGAACTTGAAGCTTTCTATATGAAGGAAATTCAGACCTTCCTGTAGTATCTTTGAGGTGATACAGTTTCCTAGCCTTCAAAACGTGGGAGCAAAGCATCTTTGTTCTTTGTGTATGAGTACTGTACCCCTACAGACATAGTATAAACCAGTACATGTTCAATAGTATTTTGAAGAACAGCAGGAATCCATAGAAATGAAATCAGTTTGTTTTTTTTTTTGTTGTGGTGGTTGTTTTTTGGCTTTTGTCCCCTGAAAAATGATGAGGGACATTAAGAAAAAGTGCAGAAGTGAATAAGGAAGGAAAGTGACTGTTAGAATCCTTACTGAAACAAACAAGAAATAATAACAGAGGTCTACCAAATGTCTTTAAGTGATAGAAAAATTGGAAGTTAACTAGGAAAAGTTGGTACTCTTCCATTTGGGAGGACAGAGGAGGTGCAGAATGCCAGTGCCGTGCTGAGCGCTCTCTGATTGCCAGTCAAGGAGAGGAATAGTTGCACATAGCCTGCAATCTTCTCAGCCAAAATAAAGTCCTGGGATTCCATCCTTCTAGAGGTCTTGAAACTGAGAAATCCACTGAGATAGTCATGTATGAAACAAGCCTACTATTATTTTTCCTTGTTGTCTTGTAGCCCAGCTCTTTGCAGTCAGCTTTGAGATACTGAAGTCTGGTCATATACAATGCACGTGTCAAAGAGGCCCTGAGCATTAAGAGCCTCAAGGTAGATGTTCTAGTTTCCACTTTTCATTGTGTCTTACCCATTGAATTCTCCTTTTCTTAGGCATGTGGTCTGTTGAGGTTCAGTTAAGGTTCTGCATAGGTCACGGCACAAGCCAGCTATCTAATGGGTCCACCTAGTCTATCCCTTTTTAGCCAGACTGTCGCTTTGAACTGAACCATAGAATTTATGTCCCCTACCTAAATCTCTATGCTACTGTTTGTGGTATTAGCTGAAGTCTGTTGTGGTTTTTTTATTTTTTTTTAAGCCTCTAAAATAGTAAAGCATCATTTGGACTTCACAGGCTGTACAGTGACACAGCTGAAACTGGCTGGTCTTCTTGTCATTCCCATTTACAAATAGATCAGAATATATAACCTGTATATCTTAATTCTTTCTCTTCATTTTCACATTGGGAAAAAAGTGAGAGATCTGTGAATAGTCCTAATTAGTGGAGTTGGAGTAATATTTTAATTTCCAGTCTTTAATTTATTGCAAACATTTTCCAACTCTTTCAGGTATGTTATTTTGAATTTCCACAAATAACCACCACAGTTTTCCATTTCTCTAATAGTATGTGTTCTCAGTGGTCTGTGATAATTACAGTTATATGATTGTAACTGAAATACGTTCTGTAGTTGTTTGTTTTTTTTTTTTAAATAAAGATCTGAGTTAAATGTTACAAAATAAACACAAGGTTTTCTGGTGTAAAGTAGCATGGAAGTACTTTGATATCAAATGCTTTCACAGATTGCTACTTAATCTCTGTACCCTATTTCGCTGTTCTGAAAATAGAAATAATTCTTTCAGGACTTAGAAATATTAAGCATGTCATAATAACACTTTTGGGACTCATAGAAATATTAAGGATGTCAAATCTTTATGAAACTGAACCTCAACTGGCTCATATATTGGCATCTTATGTATGGAACAGGCAGTTCTTCCTTTAACAGAGAGAAAGCTGACTTACTGCTGTTATGGACATTGGGACTTTGAGACTCTCAACAGAGAAATAGGTGTAGGAAATATATCAATAGAGAATGTGAAACTGATGTTACTGGTTTGTAGAATAAGTTAAGGGGCTGCTACATGGTTGCTGCTGTTTACACTGGTAAAATCAAGTTAACACTGCATGCCCCTATGTTTAACTGATACTTCTGAGGAGTGTACTAGGGGAGAGACATAGTTCTTCCTAGATTCCTGCCAGATATCTGCATTTGTGAAGTGTTATATGACATTTTATAATTTTAAGAGGTAATTAAAATGTCATGGAAAGAGACTAGAGACACTGACTGCCCTTCAGCCTTGAATCACTGTGATATGTTAACTTTGTAAGCTTGTGGCGACTCAAGCATTTGTAGTTTCATAAGGCAGTGTCCTATCTTTTACTAAAAAGGGAGAACATCAGATCTTTTCCTTTTATCATCTTGACTGCCAGCATTGCAGTATCTTTTTGTTTATAGATCCATCTCAAGGAACAGATAGCACATCAGCCAAAGTTTATAACACAAAAAAGCAGCAGTGGTGAGTACCGAGCCTTAATGCTTTTCCAGTGATAATACAGTATTGACTCAAATAGTTGTACATAGGGTCATGGAATCATAGAATGATTTGGGTTGAAAAGGAAGGGACCTCAAAGAAAATCTAGTTCCAACTCGCACTTGCCATGGGCAGGGACACCACTACACTAGGTTGCCCAGAGTCCCATCAAGCCTGGCCTTTAATGCTTTTGGGGGGGTGGGGGGGTGTCCACAATGTCTCTGGAAAAACCTGTTCCAATGTCTCATCGCCCTTACAGTGAAGAGTTTCTTCCTTATGTCTAATCTAAATCTACCCTCTTTTAATTTAAACCCATTAACCCCTGTCCTGTACCTTCACTTCTTGATGAAGACTCCTCCATCTTTCCTGTAGGCCCCCTTTATATAGCCTGCAGTATCTCCATGGGGCCTTCCACTGCCAAGGCTTAACAAACCCAAACTCTCAGTTTGTCCTCATAAAAGAGGTACTCCAGATTTCTGATCATCTTTGTGACCCTCCTCTGGACTCATACCAACAGCTCAATATCTTTCTTACACTGAGAACCCCAAAGCTGAATGCAGTGCTCTAGGTGAGATCTTACCAGGACAAAGGGGCCTAGTCACCTTCCTTCACCTGCTGCTCACGCTGGTTTTCATGCAGATGACTTTCTGGGCTGCAAGAGCGTATTACTGGCTCATGTTGAGCTTCTCATCCACTAACACCCTCAAGTCCTTCTCAGAGCTGCTGCTGAATCACATCAAGAAGAATTTAGAGAAAATCAGTCCATTCTAAATCAATATTTGTGAATAAATACCTTGTCACTATTTCACTTTGGAATATCCTTTTCTCCATCTTACTGAATTTAGCTTTTACACCACAGTTTAGTCAGTGAGTGAAAAAAATATTTATAATTACCTTTAAAATTAAAGAACAATCTAGAATTTTCAGCTATTCAGTTTAATTTCTTTTACACATAATTTGTAATTTTAATCTGTAAATCAAAACAATACATTTTTATAAGGAGATTTTATCAACCATGTTGGGCTCCAAGTAAATGATCCTTTGGCATCCTGCTGTAAAGCTACACCACAAAGAATCAGGCAAGTTATGAATTCAGCAACAAAACTCACTTCATTATAATTTATTGCCTATCAGATACTATAACCGAGTTTGGAAGAAATTTTGGAAGGGCAATCAATTATGGAAGACACAATCTGACATTCTGCATACCATATACATTAGTCAAAATATTATGATTCCAGGGCCTATTACGATTCCTTGTGGTTTTCAGAAACCACAAGTTTGTATCAGAAGATTCCAAAGCTGTATAAGAATCTGTGATACACCAGAATGTGAATGTGTATATACATATAGGTTTTTTTTCCTGTTAATTATTGCTATTACAAGTTACAGAAAATGAAATGCTTTCCTTTTGATTTATATGATGGGAAAACTATATTCTAATGTAAGAAGGTGGCTCCTGACATACAGGAAGTTGAAATATTGTGGTTTTCATGATCAAATAATGTTGGGGATATATATCTGACGATCAAAGGATGTAGCGAAACAAAGTTTGTAAGCATGAATAGTAACTTTTATTTGTTTAATTACAATATCTGGAGCAAAAACTTTCATTCCTGAAATCATGTCTATTCTCCCAAACTAATAAGGCTGATACTGAAATATTTATTCCTCGGAAGAGAAATAAAAGTCTATGACTTCTGTGCTCAGGAGGTAATGAAACCCCAGTTTGTTTTTTGTTGAGTAATAATGGATTCTTCCCTCAAAACAGTTTCCTTTCTGCCATAACACAGAGCAAGCTGATACATACACTCCTGCCACAGGATTGCTCTAGCTGAGCTCAGAGAGCATATAGGGGGCATAATCAAATAGCAGGCACAATTAGTATCATGGTCATGATCATTCCGGACAATGCTATACTATTAGTTTCCTAGATTTTGCTCATTAATTTGCATTTTATGATTTGGGATTAATGGAAACATAAAACACTCAAAAACTGTTTGAAAGCAAAGTGAATTTTTTTAAAACAAATCAATGTTCTTCTCTGTCAAATTCTAAAGGTTACAGTTTCTCATTACTGTTTGTTATTCTGATAGTGAGGAAAACATTTTTGTGATGGTGGTAGTGGTGGTGATGAGCAACTTGTCATTAAAGGAGATAAGGAGTGTTAATATATATGTATGTCTTACAAGTCTATATTCTTGTGATGTTTAGAATAAGATATACACACAAGTGTATATAAATATAATATAAATACTTATACATACACAAATATGTCTGTCTTCATTCCTAGTTTCTAGAATTATTTAGTCATAGAAGCATCTCTGCTGCCATGAAAAAAGGGTATGGTTTCTAGTTCTTAGGCTAGAAGAAATAAACCTTTGAAAATATAATTCCTGAAGGCTCAAAAACCATTACACAAACACAGAAATTGAAAATGTATTTTTAAAAAGCATGTTGTAGACAATTCTGATTCTAGGAATCATGATCCACATGTCCAGGAGGGCTTTTTTACAGCATCCCATTAAAAAGATTCCCCTCTTGGGGAAAAAAAAAAAACCCAAACAACAAAACAACAACTTTAAAGGCTTTAGGACAGCACTAACTCTAATTTGCAATAGCATCTGAGGGCATATTTGTCTTCTATGTTCAGTGCATAAAATATATTGCTAGCACTCAAATGAAGAACCAACCTAAACTGCACAGTAAGAGCAACAGTTGTATTATTTAGACTGAAGTGCATTTATGCTGAAAAGTGTGGCCATGCAGCTTTTTATAATTAGAAGTTGAATTGTTTACCTTCTTGGACCAACAGTTTTGGTAAGTAATACATTATGTGATCTGTCATTGGCTTATATGCTGTGTAAACTGCTTACTCTATGCATATCTACAGTATAAAAACATGGTTAACCTCTGAGGAAATTACTACTCAAACAAAGAAACAAACAAAATAAGTATGTGTGTCTATATGTACATACAGAATTAGAGTGTAAATTTGCATTTTTTTTCTTTACCACAGATTTTCCTGATAGAATCTGTAGAGTAAGCATATTTGTAAAGCACTCTTATAACAAGTAAAACTTTTTTTAAAAAATCATTTATTCTTCCCTCTCTGTCATATGTAACTTGGGCAGTCACTAACTGAGCATCTGACTCATTAAAAAAAATACTTTGGTGTTGCATAAGGTTCAGGAAAGCATTTTTTTTTCTACTGAATATAGAAGTTGGTGGGAAAGAACATTGCTGCAATGTGTACCAAACAGTGGCTGTGTCAGTTCAACAATTTAGCTGTTCAGAGGAGTGAGCTGGCTCTCTGGAAACTTCTCTGGTTTTAATAAGCAGAGAAGGAAACAGGAGTTTTGGGATTCTTCGAAACAAAATTTTAACAAGGACTTTATTGCAAGTAGCAGTTTTGTGATTAATGCATATGCCAGTTCGGTGTTTAGCCAATTCTTTTTCAGCTACATTAGCCTAGCAGTGCTAAATTCTGGTGAAAATCCAGACATGCTGTTAACTTCTATTCGGATCAGGAGATAGTGCAGTGCATAAGAGCTAAAGTCAGAAGAGATACAGAAAGGGTAGATAAGAATTAACCCAACATACTGACTAAAGATACTTCACTCTAAACAGACTCCTTGCACAGGTATGTTCACAAGTTCTCTGGCTCTTTTTGAGACAAAAGAAGTGATGCATCAGGAAATTCAGGCCACTGAATTGCAACCAGACAGAAGCAGCAGTGGTCGAGTACCACAGCCAGAGCCAGCCCAGCAACCCGACAGGGTCTCAGCGTGTACTGCCTTGGCAGGAAAAGTAACTTGAGCCAGCATGTGATAGCCCAGCAGGATGCTGAGGGGAATCAGGACCGCAGCAGATGTGTGTTAGGAGAGACCTGGCAGGCTATGTGAGAGTCAAAAACTGGCAGGAATGTTCACTGAACAGAGCCAGGACTTTGGGACTTTGCCTGGGAAAACAGTGAAAAGATAAAGAGGGAAGAGGTTATATTCAGACTGTGTAGTCAGCTTTGTACTGTTCAGTTTTGTTTTACTCTCTGTGGCCATAATAATTGAACATAATGACTGCTAATAAATCACCAGTGAAAGAAAATTCTCCAGCACATACCAGAGAGTCTCTGGCCCTCTTTATTGTGGATATTATGATAGAGATGTGCTGTAGATACAGACACATACATTTTTAATGCATGGTAGAATTCCTTTTACTGGCTGAGGGGGATTTCTCACTGCTATGGGGAAAATGTTTGCTCCTTAGAAATTTAGTGGTTTTCATGATAGAAGTAAACCCAGCTTTTGTGAAGAGGAGATACCACCAAACAAACTGAACTGCTGCATCTTAGCCCTTCTTGGCTTACCTAACCACCTGTCCTAAAACTGTTGTCCCACTTTCATGTCTAGTTTTCCTCCAAGAATCTGTGCATATCAGATATCCACTGTCTTACTGACTTAACTTTTATTTCCCACAGATTTGCAAAGCTATAAAATTTATTTGTTAACAGGATCAGAATATGGAAGCCATGCAGAAAGAATGCAGTTAAAATGTTTGTGGAAAGCTTTATTTGCACCACCCTCTCTGCCAAAAAAAAGCCATCCCACAGACTAAGGTGATTCTTTTTTTAGCCTTTTTGTATCTCAAAGCCTCACTTTATCAGTTCTTACTGCAGTTTGTATTGTCCTAAAAGACCATGGAAGCTGAGAGGTCCAAATTTTGATTTGAACATAAACAAGAAAATTTGGTCTACATAAAAAAATTGGTTGCTAAAAAATTAACAGCATGAATCTTATTTTGAATGTTATAGATTCCTTATGTCAAGAACAGGATTTAGCCCTTCTAGGAGAGGGAATGATTCTTTGCTAGTATCCAGTCATACTATAAAATATAAATATAACTCTATAAAATATAAATCATACACTGTAAATAAAAAGTACTGACTCAGTACCCTATAGAGTTTTTTTCAATTTTAATGTGGTGGGATTTTTTTGGGTTCTTGTTGTTTTGGGTTTTTTTCTTCTTTCTGGCAGAAATCATTTCGGTTTTGCCTGAAGTCAGCTTCTCTTCATTCAGAAACTGACTGTTTACGTCTTGGTAATGAAATTGGTTAACTTGTTGGGAAGTTATCCTAATTTACAGTTTTTGAAAATAATCACAGAGATGTCTCAGACACCCTCAGGTATCCAGTTTTGCCTCTAACTACTGCTAGAGAGACAGTGTGAAGCTTTTGTAGCCCCCATGTCATACCTACCAACAGCAGGGAAATGCCTTGAATAGCCTCAGGTATCTCAAGCAGCATTAGCTTTAATCAGGTAAATCAGTTCCTGTGTGCCTGCCAGAGGATAACTCGATTACTGCACAAGGTCTTATGAAATCATCCCTCAGAGATTTTTTTTGTGAAGACTACCCGCAGTTTAAGATTATTTTTTTCAGTTCTCATGTAGATACTTAATATCTCAACGTGTTACTCAGTAATAATAATAATTATGATGTTTAATTTTTCACTAGGTATTTTATGAAACATATGGAGTTACTATTTATACTTCTCTATTGAGGTCTGATCAGAGGAAAAACAGGAAACCTACATGTTTTTCTTCTGCTTTATAGATATTTTCTTATGGAGCATTTATGAAGACTTTGAGGAAGCTGAATCTTAGAAACATGGGTACTTTAGAGTTTGAAATTCTCACTCACATATGCCTCTGTCTTTGTGACCATGTGTCAGTGATTTAGTCCTTTGTTAAGCCTATTTGATATGGCTATTTTTTTTCTCTTTCCTAAAGACAATCAATTTTACCTTGCTTCTCCAGTTAAACAGGTTATTATAAAATCAGCTGTTGTTATACTATCAATCTGTAAAGATACAGCCTATTCAAATACAGCATTGTTACATGTGTGTATTACACCTCAGTACCATGATTTCCTCTGTGAATCAATCTTGTGTCCTTGCATGTTTGCATTTTATAAGAGAGAATTTTACTCCCTCCCTTACCCTGTCTGCTCTATACTACCAGAAAATAAACTGTTGAGAAATCTTACCAGAGTATAAAAGCGAAACATTCAAAAGGCACATGTTTCATTTAAAATAAAATGAAAACACTGGGGGGAAAAAAAGGGAAAAAAAAAAACCAAACCTGCATCTACCTTAATGTACTGAGGCCTAGAATTTTTTTCATGAAAACAATGAGTGGTGATCTCTAAATTATTCCATAAAGACAATAATTTGATTTATGCTTTTCATTTTCAAAGTTAGACTTGTTCCAGGATCTGCAAATTCAAATTTGCTTTAAAGTCAGTAAGAGTTTTACAGTTATATGTTCTGAACAAGATAGCAGTGTTGTTTGGGATTCTTTTTTAAAAAAATCAATCATAAAGATAGGCATTCACTTGTAGATATCATTACTGTCTTGTCTAAATATTTTCATTGTCATATAATAAGCAGAAAATGATAAACTGATGTGAGTTGTGTTTGAAAAGGACTTGGTTTAACCCCAGCCCACAGCTAAGCACCACCCAGATACACACACAACCCCCCTCCACACACACCCACCCACTCCCTGCAGTGGAATGGGGCATCTGATCAATACTTAAAGATACCTAAAGTGTGGATGACAAGAGGATGGTGACAGTTTTTTCAGTGGTGCCCAGTGACAGGACAAGGTGCAACAGGCACAAACTAGGACAAAGGAAGCTTCCAGGTGAGTATAAGGAAAAACTTTCACTTTGAGGGTGACAGAGCAATGGAACAGGCTGCCCAGAGAGGTTGTGGAGTCTCCTCCTCCAGAAATACTCAGAAACCACCTGGATATGATTCTGTGCAACATGCCGTAAATGATCCTGCTTTAGCAGGGCAGTTGGACTAGATGATCACCAGAGGTCCCTTCCAGCCCCTACCATCCTGTGATTCTGTGGAAGTAAGAAATTCACTTTTCACTGTGATTTCTGAGACGTCTATTTTCACGCGATATTTTTTACATACATTACTGAAAACAGACATCTTGGTTAGATTTACGATACCTAAAACCTTACTTGACTACTAAGATTAAGTTGCCAAAAAGTATACAGCTCGTGCATGCTGAAACGTCCCAAGGGATAGAAAGTCATGCAGGTGGAATAATGCATATGTCACAGGACCTATGGCTAATATCCTCTTGAAACAGCAGGTGGGGGCCAGGGGAAATACCTTGAGGCATCCCAGATGTTACTAGAAAGCACTATGTGGCCATCTGAATAGAGAAATAGGGATTTTTAAAAGTAAGCTGAAACTCTTAAGCTATACCAGCTACAATGGATATATGAAAGTCGACACGTAGAAGTAATGGAACTCCATTTTTTGTGACGGCCTGCTTTACCTTTAATTAATAATGTTAAGAACATCAGAAGAGAAGCCAGGGCTCTGTGTTTACTGTTAAAGATAGCAGGAAAGTGTTTGCATTAATGGTACAGTGCTGCTTTGCAGGTACCATTCAAGACTTCAGATGACATACATTTTATTTCACCTACGGCTACTCGCTTACTGCAATGAATAGAAGAAAACCTCTTTCAAAATAAGCATTTTGAAAGTGTTTACGTTGTAGTATTCTCAGAAAATGTCCTGCATTTGCCATTTTTAAAATAGAGGGGTTTTTAAACAGGATTTTAAAGGATTTTTTTTAAAGGATAGTTATGAGAGATCAACAAGAAAGGAGAAAAGATAGAAATCGGAAAAATCAATGAACAATACGCACAAAGGAAATGTTAAGCTGTTGAAATGGGTATTGAAGAGATTTTTTTTCTTCTGAATTAGTTTAGAATTGTTTAAATTTAGAATTGGTATATGTCTTTCTGATCCACAGATGGAACTTTTCTGAAGCCGAAAAATCAGTCTGTTGCATTTGTGTGAATTATTATCTTAAAGATTTCTCTTTCAGTTTCACTGCTGAGATTCAGAAATGAAGATGTTCTATTAATTTTTGCAGGCTTAATTTAGATATGTTAAAAATAATTTGACATGTAATTAACATGTTGCAGTATTTATACACATAAATATTGCATTTGCTTTTCCTTTGGATTTGCATGCCTGACTCAGAAATGTCTTCATTCTTGTTGCAATTATGAGCAAGTATTCTTTTCTTACTCCGAGACTGTTTTCCATACCAGTCAGACTGTAGAACAGCAGTCTTTCATTTTTTCTGATTCCAAATGAAATACATATTAAATATAGTTAGATTTCGGTATTATTTCTTTCAAAGCACTAAGCAGGGTTTAGTTACTATTTATGACTGATAACTATATTAGCTTTTAAAGAAGACCCATATGTAAGTTGTAGCTTTCTAGTAGCTTCCAGCACCTGTTGTTTAATGTCCATGCTGCATGCATTGGTGTAGCGGCACTTCACCTGGGCTGGTGGCCATGACACCTTCTTAGATGGACACCCCTTTATTCCCACAAGAATGGAACATATTGTTGGCTCCTGTTACCTTAGGAGCCTCTGGCTTGTCTCTGTAGGACTTTGCCTGTGCTGCAGTGCCAAATGCATGCATCGGGGTAACAGGTTGAAGGCTTTACTATCACCCCATCCTTCCAACATTTTTGACTTTGGAGTATGAAGTCTTATCTTCGCAGCTAGAAACTGATAATGTGAAGTATTTTTATTTCTAAATGCAGCACATGCTTTCATAATTCTTTTTGGCTACATTTATTACTGTGTAGGTCAAAATATAAAGTATACATGCACTTAAAATTCAAAAAAGTGCCCTAAGGATTTTTTAGAAATGCATAGGAACATATGTCTGAGCATCACATACATATTTTGGGGTGTAAATAAATTAAACCACTCCATTCTTTCCTTCTTTTTTTAAGGTTTACTGTATAAGAAATGTAATTTCTTCTCTATTTTCTCAAATTCCAGTTCCACTGGCATTTTAAAACTTTAGACATAAGTGTTTGCCCTAATCTCTGGCTTTTTCCTGTTTTTATCAATTATGTATGGATCTTGCTCTCTGATGATCAAGTGATGAGAAACATCAAACTAACTTTTTATTGTGCTAATGAGATAGAACTATCTGACATCTAATGACTCCTATGTCTCCTTGAATTATTCTATATCTCACTTAGCAAACAGATAAGTTAGCTGATTGATAATCATTCTGCATTATTTTTGCATTATAAAACCCCTTCTCTGCTTTTGTCTTTAAACCTAAGTTGATCACTGAAATGAGTGAAGGTCTATCCTTTCTTCTTTTTTTAACCTCCATTAAGGAATTGTCCAGGTTTCAGTTAAGATAGAGTTAATTTTCTTACTAGTAGCTGGTGTAGTGCCCTGTTTTGGATTTCGGATGAGAATAATCTTGGTAACACTCTGATGTTTTAGTGTTGCAAAGCAGTCAAGGAATTTTCAGCTTCTCATGCTGGTCTGCCAGTGGGAATACAGAGTGTGCACAAGAAGCTGGGAGGGGAAACAGACAGGGCAGCTGACCCAAACCGTCCAAAGGGGTATTCCAGAGCATATGACATCATGCTCCCTATATAACTGGGGGAGTTACCTGGCAGGCAGTTTGGCTCAGGAACTAGCTGAGCATCGGCTCTGGATGGTAAGCTGTGTTGTGCATCATTTGTTTGCTATATTCTTTTATTATTATTTTTAGCAGCAGCAGCAAGTTCCTTATTAAACTTTTATTCTCTCCCCCATCCTACTGGGAGGTGGGCAGGGAGTGACAAAATGGCTGTGGTTGTTTTAGCTGCCTGCCAGGTTAAACCGTGACAGGCTGGTATTCACAAACTCAGCTAATTTTGAATTCATGTAGAGCCTGAGTGTCATACACATTCCTCCTTGAATCTGCTAGCAATGTGCAGCTGATACCAATGCTCAGTATTAAAAGTATTTAATTGCAAATAGAAATATTGGAAAGAATTTAAAGTTGATGGATAGTTTTTTCAGGTCTATGAGTGTCCCTTGCACACTGCGATTAATCTCAAATGAGCCAAGAACGCAACCTGAGGTGTCTGAAGTAGCTTGCTTTATTTTGTCCTGGTGACGTGGTAAAATGCAAGGCAAGTATCATGCTGGAAGAAGGTGGAAGCTGTTGAAAGGTAAGATGAAAGGATGACAGACTTGAACTAAAGAGAAAGGGGAAGATCAGTTGGGATGCCAAGATTATTTCACTCAGAAATAGCGTAATAAGAATGATTGTCAAATGGGTCTTGAAGTTTGGGTTCATCTCACCCCACTTTACCTATCTCACAACTGAAGTTTTAGTTAATTGGTTAGATCCCTTTCAATGCAGAGAAATTACCATTCATAGAAGGTCTTTACAAAAACATAGGTTAGGATGGAAAGAATAGCCCTTTTGGAAGTACTTGTCTCCTTTTGTTGATTGAAACAAGAGCTCAGACAAATGGATGTCTTTAGATGACCTGAGCTTAGATAAGAAAGGAAATTGAAAAAAGAAGTGTGAGAAGCACAGGCAAAAGAAGAGGAAAAGTTCAAAGTCCTTATTGAAAAAAAAACACAAACTTTTTTTTTCAAAGCTAATGGCAGAGAAACCTGGATTTCATATATGTAAGAAAGAAGTTGGCAAAATTAGAAGATTCTGAAAAATTAGAAGAGGTAGCAATGATACTTTCAGTATTTCATTCTCTGGCCAGTTCTGCAAAAGATACTAAAAAATCCTTCTATAGGTACATTAACAATAAGAGGAGGGTCAAGGAGAATCTCCAGCCCTTATTGGATGCTGAGGGAACGTTAGTGACAAGGGAGAAAGACAAGGCTGAGGTACCTAATTCCTTCTTCACCTCAGTCTTTAATAATAAAGTTGGATATTCCCTGAGTACTCATCCTCAGGAACTGGCTGGCAGAGAGGGGAGGAATAGCAAAATTCCCATGGTTCAGGAGTAAATGATTAGCGACCTACTTGGCCAGTTAGATATTAACTAATGGGGCCAGTTGGGATTCACCCGAGGGTGCTGAGAGAACTGACAGATGTGCTTGCCAAACCCCTTTCCATCATCTATCAGCAATCCTGGCAGACTGGGGAAGTTCCACTCGACTGGAGGATGGCAGATGTGACACCCATATATAAGAACAGCCAGAAGGAGGATCCAGGGAACTATAGGCCTGTCAGCCTGACCTTAGTCCCGGGGGAAGATCATGGAGAGGGTCATCTTGGGAGCTATCATGCAGCACATGTGTGATGGCCAGGGGATCAGGCCAAGCCAACATGGGTTTACAAAAGGTAGATCCTGTCAAACTAACCTGATCACCTTCTATGACAAGGTGACCCACCTCATGGACAAGGGGAAGGCTGTGGATGTGTCTACCTGGACTTCAGTAAAGCCTTTGACACGGTTTCTATCAGCATTCTGATTGAGAAACTGGCTGCCACTGGCCTTGACAGGTGGACCCTCAACTGGATTAAAAGCTGGCTGGATGGAGGGGCCCAAGGGTGGTGGTAAATGGAACAAAATCCAGCTGGGGGCTGGTCACAAGTGGCGTCCCCCAGGGCTCAGTCCTGGGTCCAGTCTTATTCAACATCTTTATCAATGACCTTGATGAAGGGATTGAATGCTCCCTCAGTAAGTTTGCAGATGACACTAAACTAGGAGGAAGTGTTGATCTGCCTGAGGGTAGGGAGGCTCTTCACAACGAGCTGAACAGACTGGACCGATGGGATGAAGTTTAACAAGGCCAAATGTAGAGTGCTGCACATGGGACATAACAACCCCATGCAGCGCTACAGGCTTGGGGGAGACTGGCTGTCAGGCAGAGAAGGACCTGGGGGTGTTGGTCGACTGCAGGCTGAATATGAGCCAGCAGTGTGCCCAGGCGGCCAAGAAGGCCAATGGCATCTTGGCTTGTATCAAAACCAGTGTGGCCAGTAGGTGTAGGGAGGTAATTGTGCCCCTGTACTTGGCATTGGTGAGGCCACACCTTGAGTACTGTGTTCAGTTCTGGGCTCCTCACCATAAGAAGGACATTGAGGTCCTTGAGCGAGCGCAGAGAAGGGCAACCAGGCTGGCAAAGGGGCTGGAGGGCAAATCCTATAAGGAGCAGCTGAGAGCTGGGGATGTTCAACTTGGAGAGAGGAGGCTGAGGGGAGACCTTATCACCACCTACAACTACATGAAGGCAGGTTGTAGAGCGGTGGGCGATGGTCCCTTCAGCCAGGCGACAGGAGATAGAACAAGGGGAAATGTCATGAAGCTGTGCCAGGGCAGGTTTAGATTGGATATTAGAAAATTTTTTTTTACTTAAAGACTTGTCAGGGCCTGGAACAGACTGCCCAGGGAGGTGGTTGAGTCACCTTCCCTGGATGTGTTCAGAAAAAGGGTAGATGAGTTACTTTGGGATATGTTTTATCATAGGATGTAATTGGTTGGACGTGATGATCTTCAAAGGTCTTTTCCAACCTTGTGATTGTGTGAATTTAGGAACAGGATGATAAAGGACATTTGTCAATCTGGATATGCAACAGATAGCACATAGGATAAGGGGGGACACTGTTAATGAAGTTTTTCTGTTGGTCCTGTTCCATATGAGGCTTCTAATCTGGCCAGCATTGCTTCACATTCTTGTCCCTGAGATTCTCTATTATCTGTTTCTTGTTCCTCTAGGAGAAGAATATTATAAGGTGGTGGTCCCAGAGGCACCTTCTTAGTTACTGCAGTTTCTCTTAATCTCTGCATTAGACCCCTAACACAAGGGATTATACAACACCCTATGGCCACTAATATCCCTGCTACCACTATTAGAGAAGTAAAAATTGATAACACCATTCTCTTCAATTTACCAAACCAAGATATTCCACCCATTCCAACCCCCCAGTAAGAGAAGTATTCCTGAATTCTCTGCTAGTTCATCAGCCAAAGTGGTAAGGCCTTGTAAGGCTCTGGTAATCATTCCATCAGGAGCAGTATTATTTGGTATAAATGTGCAACACTGTCCCTTAATGTTAACACGTACTCCTCCTTTCTCTGATAACATCATATCTAGGACCATCCAATTTTCCCATGTCTTTCTGCTATTGGCATCCAATTGTTCTGCTATTCCTTTAACAGCAGCCCTTGTAGCATTTATGAATCTTTGTTGATTATAATAGATATAATTGATCCAATCTACGTTTTTATTTACTGTGACCCACCAAAAAAAGGAATGATTCAAAACATGCAGTAATCTAATTCCTAGCCTTAAATTAATGAGGAACCCCTCCAGGAACTCCAATGGAGTCTATGTATATTCTGTCACCAAAGGAAGTTCCTAATATGCTTCTTCTGGCCCTGATCTCTTTCTCTCTAGACGCCTTATCCTCTCAGGATGCCAGGGTGAATGGGGTAACCAATTGTGCAATAGCACAAGTGCCTTTCCAGTTGGACGGGAGAATATTCCTCAAAACGCTTCCACCGCAATACACCACCACATGTCAGCTCTCAGAACCTGTAATGATGAATAGTTCCCACCTTTATCAGTTGTCACATTCAACCTTCTCTTACATCCTGAGAACTCCCCCAAAAATTGTGTAGCCACTCCGCCCTGTTGTGAGAGACAAGTCGTGTGGTTTCCATCTACACGTGTGAGAACAGGGGGTATTTGAATGTACTTAATCAGCAAGGCTGGGAACAAAAGTGAAAGTGTTTTACAGGGATCATTTCCCCAGGCTGTTTTTTGACCTGATAGAGTGCAATAATGCAATTCCATTCCTGTGTGGTCATTGGACCATCAAAGGGGAAAAGGTACAACTTTTGGTTTAGGTCGACCTGAGGCACATGCATAGCAAACACTCATTTAAACTTTTCACAGTGTATTTTATCCATTCCACCCAGGCATTCGTGTCTCCATATCCTGTTTCTACTTCCAATGTCTGTCTCAAATCCTCAATTCCAACTACATTTACTATTGTAGGATCGTTTAAAAGTTCTCCTACCTCCGTCCTAGGTTTCTTAATCAGAATCCGTTCCCCAGGTTGGATAGTATGGACTGCAAGTTCGGAGTTTGTGCAAGGAGTCCTTTACTCTACAAGTGCTCTGCCAAAAGTTAATTTTTCTGTTTTTTTCTTGTTAATGTTTTGCTTTCAGGAATCCATGCACTCCTTGCTCCTTAAGTAACATCATATCTAGCACAATCTGGTTATGAAGTGCAACCTTCAAGACAGCTTGTATTTGTATATTGAGTAAGTCAAAATTGTCCTATCAGTAAGGGACCCTATGGCTTCCACTTGTGCAGTTAAATTGGACAGCATCATTCTGGTTTTAAAATGAATTATTCCCAATCCAAAGAATCTTTCAGCCCATACTGCCAATTTCTGAGACGCAGTCCAATCACCAGTGTCTGTACTTCGTTTGGTACAGAGATCCTTGAGATATGAATATCTCATAGTAGTAAGAAGGACATAGTGATGGTGTTCCCAAAGTAACGTATCTGTAATAGTCTCATCTGAGCATATCCAAGTTAACTGATGTGGAACATAAATAGCTGAGTCATCATAACTGCTCATAGATAGAGGAATCTAACAGAAAGATTTCTTAGTATATTCTAAATCTTTATAGCTTGTGCTACTATTACATCTCATTGCTGGAGGGGTGGCTTGGTGTACTTTTGACACAAGCAGGCGGCACTGACTAAATACCATGACGAAGCAATTAACCACAACCAAATGTTTTCTAGGTCCCCACCAGTGGTACAATTCATAATGTTTGTGCAATGCCACAGAGGTGTTTTCACATAAACTTGTGTTGACACCCTGTGTTTAGGTCGCCAGGGGTAGCAATCCCTGGATCATATCCAGGGAAGGTGACTCAACCACCTCCCTGGGCAGCCTGTTCCAGGCCCTAATTCTTTCAGTAAAAATTTTTTTTCTAACATCTAATCTAAACCTGCCCTGGCACAGCTTCATGCCATTTCCCCTTGTTCTGTCTCCTGTCACCTGGCTGAAGAGAGCGTCACCTATCACTCACTCTACAACCTGCCTTCAGGTAGTTGTAGGTGGTCATAAGTTCTCCCCTCAGCCTCCTCTTCTCCAGGCTAAACATCCCCAGCTCTCTCAGCTGCTCCTTACAGGATTTTCCTGCCAGCTCCTTCACCAGCCTGGCTGCCCCTCTCTGGACTTGCTCGAGGACCTCAATGTCCTTCTTACGGTGAGGAGCCCAGAACTAGACACAGTACTCGAGGTGTGGCCTCACCAATGCCGAGTACAGGGGCACAATTACTTCCCTAGACCCACTGGCCTTCTTGGCTGCCTGGGCACACTTCTTACTTATATTCAGCCTGCAGTCAACTGACATCCCCAAGTCCTTCTCTTCCTGACAGCTCTCCAGCCAGTCTCCCACAAGCCTGTAGGGCTGCCTGAGGTTGTTATGTCCCATGTGCAGCACTCTACACTTGGCCATGTTAAACTTCATCCTATTTGTCTCAGCCCATTTGTCCAGTCTGTTCAGATCCCTCTGAAGAGCCTCCCTACCCTCAGGCAGATCAACTCTTCCTCCCTGCTGTATTGTACCTCCAGGAGACATACAGTGAGTTGAAGTCCCCAATAAGGACGAGGGCTAGTGATTGCAGGACTTTTCCCAGTTGTTTAAAAAACAACTCATCAGCTTCCTCCTCCTGGTCAGGTGGTCTATAGCAGACTCCCATCACTATATCTCCCTGATTTTGTGCTCCTCTGATTTTTACCCAGAAACACTGCGCCCTGTCTTCACCATACTCCAGCTCCAGGCTGTCAAAGCATTCTCTGACATACAGGGCTACCCCACCTCCTTTCCTACCCAGCCTGTCATGCCTGTATAGTTTGTAACCAGCAATTGCAGCATTCCAGTCGTGAATTATCCCACCACGTTTCTGTGATGGCAATCACATCATAGTCTCCTTTAGTTATGAGGACTTCTAATTCCTCTTGTTTGTTGCCCATGCTGCATGCATTGGTGTAGATGCACTTCAGCTGGTCTGTTGATCTTGTTAAGCTCCTAAGGGAAGCCTTGCTTCCCAAGTGACAGCTGGTTAAGTTACCTACACCCCTCCCTCCCCCCCCCCCTCATCAGTAGTAATTACACCTCTACGCTAAATTAGCACACTATCCCCCTGGTTAACTAGGGTGGCTGACTAGAGGTCATTGCCAGCACACCATCCTTCAGTAACTAACGTTCCCTACAAAGGATTTCTGATGAGACAAGTCAGCATAGAAGAAATACCACAACCTATTTCAGTTTGGAAAAGCAACATTCCCCAGTATTTTCCACATTTTATACTGAGAAAAATCAAAACCAGCTTTAATTTTGAGTATTAAATGAAATATTTCTTCCTTATGTGTAAAGTGGAATTGATAGTTATATCACCCTCCTGAGGAGGGCGAAAGGCATTCAGAAAATCTAAACTAAACAAACTCAGTTCTCCATTATCAACCTTCCTAATAAGGAATTCACAAATTTTTTTTGGTAAGAAGAAAAAGATTGAACTGAAGTATCATCATTGCCATGTTAATGCACATAGTGGTAAAGTGGGTGGCACTTGGCAGAATTCCTTACTTCTGCAGTGTTTCTCTGCCATTAGCTTTGAAAATTTTTTTTTTCATTTAATAAGAACTTTGAACTTTTCCTCTTCTTTTGCCTGTGCTTCTCACACTTCTTTTTTCAATTTCCTTTCTTATCTAAGCTCAGGTCACCTAAAGACATCCATTTGTCTGGGCTCTTGTTTCAGTCAACAAAAGGAGACAAGTACTTCCAAAAGGGCTATTCTTTCCATCTTAACCTATGTTTTTGTAAAGACCTTCTATGAATGGTAATTTCTCTGCATTGAAAAGGACCTAACCAATTAACTAAAACTTCAGTTGTAAGATTGGTAAAATGGGGTGAGATGAACCCAAACTTCAAGACCCATTTGACAATCATTCTTATTATGGTATTTCTGAGTGAAATAATTTTGGCATCCCAACTGATCTTCCCCTTTCTCTTTAGTTCAAGTCTGTCATCCTTTCATCTTACCTTTCAACAGCTTCCACCTTCTTCCAGCATGATACTTGCCTTGCATTTTACCACGTCACCAGGACAAAATAAAGCAAGCTACTTCAGACACCTCAGGTTGCGTTCTTGGCTCATTTGAGATTAATCGCAGTGTGCAAGGGACACTCATAGACCTGAAAAAACTATCCATCAACTTTAAATTCTTTCCAATATTTCTATTTGCAATTAAATATTTTTAATACTGAGCATTGGTATCAGTTGCCCATTGCTAGCAGATTCAAGGAGGAATGTGTATGACACTCAGGCTCTACATGAATTCAAAATTAGCTGAGTTTGTGAATACCAGCCTGTCACGGTTTAACCTGGCAGGCAGCTAAAACAACCACAGCCATTTTGTCACTCCCTGCCCACCTCCCAGTAGGATGGGAGAGAATAAAAGTTTAATAAGGAACTTGCTGCTGCTGCTATAGAAAACAAATGATGCACAACACAGCTTACCACCCAGAGCCGATGCTCAGCTAGTTCCTGAGCCAAACTGCCTGCCAGGTAACTCCCCCGTTATATAGGGAGCATCATGTCATGGAATACTCCTTTAGACAGTTTGGGTCAGCTGCCCTGTCTGTTTCCCCTCCTAGCTTCTTGTGCACACTCTGTGCAGCAGTGAGTGTAAAGAAAAGAAGGGGGGAATTGTGGAAAATAGTGGGGAACGTTTCTCTTGCAAGCTGAAATGGGTTGTGGTATTTTTTCTATGCTGACTTGGGAAGTGGAGGACTCAGGCTGCCTCTTCAGAAATCCTTTTTAGGGGATTTAGGAATAGGAAGATAAAGGACATTTGTCAAAACAGATAGCACATAAGGTAAGGGGGAGCACTGTTAATGGTTATAATTTGCATTATTGTAATAAGTTTTGCTGTTGGTTGTGTTACAAGAATTATGGTAAAGTATATCTCCGAAATAAAGGTTCAATCAGAAACTGAGGACTATATAGCTCTGCTAAAAGATGCCGATGAAACATATAGTCATACATCGGACAAAGAGAACATACAAGTGGTTAAACTGTGACTCAGGACACGGGGTAGAATGTAAGGATCATCTGGCTCCACAAAGAGGTTTCAGCAATGTCTAGGCCATCAGGCAACTCATGGGGGTTGTAATGTGACTCAGTCTTGAACTACGTTGAGGTCCTGTCTCAGCAGAGACAGCCCACAGGGCGCTGTGTAGATAGTTAGGACTTGAGTTGTCCTGTAAAATGAGATTAATCAGGGTACTGCTGCATAATTCAACTAACGGAAACCTGGGTTGAGCCTTGAATTCCTTCAACAAACCTGAGTCCCAATCAAGCCCCACTATTCAGCTACCTAGCAGTAAGATAAAAGTAAGCATTTGAAGGTCCCCATTTGGCCTCAGTGGGCCTAGACAAAACAAAGATGCACAACAGTAAAGAACTATGTGAGATAAACAATAGTAACTTAGAAATAATAATTTTCTTCAGCAGTGGGAAGCAGGAACCTGCCAGACATGCAATGTGTATTATATTTTGTACTATTGTGAAGAAGGCACCTTGGTTGAGCCTGTAAACCTTGGAAATACCTAATCCATTGATAAACAGGGGAGGGATTTTGGACAGGAATAGGGTATAAAAATGCTGCAAACTCTGACCACAGGTGTGCCTACTTTGCTAGGTCACCCGCTCTTGCAAGAACGTATAATAAATTACTGCTTCACTAGTACGTCTACTGCGCGTCCTTTCTTTAGGATCTTTGGCATTTCTAACAAAGAGGCTTTATAAGTAAACTTTTTTTTTAAGATTAATTTCTCTATCTAAAACTTCCCATGACTAAAATTTTTTATTTGGCTGCAGGTCAGTGTCTTCAGAAATTCTGAATTCTTTGAGTGGTTAGACCAGGAGACATGGGAAACTGCGCCAGTCCACAGTGTAATTACTATTCAGTAACATTTCTCCACTCTCACTGCAATCTTTATAAGTTGGAAAGAACACTAATTACATACAAACTAAATGGTAAAAAGCGTTTCCAAAATTTTTCAAGAATCATTGATTTAAGATCAATTAAAAAAAATCAGAAAAAATGAAAAGACTTGTTAAAAGCAAAAACCGTAGTTTTTCAAGGATTCACTGTTGTTCAGGTAGGATTATTTTCCCAAAAGTCAGTGCATCCCTGGTCATTATTATTCAGCTTTTCTCTAAGTTTGTGGCTTTTTGTTCAGTTTACTGAAGCATCAGGCACTGGCGGTCACTGGGAGTGTAGCAGTGAGTTCAAGACATGATGCTCAGATGAGTGATGGAAACGTATTTCCATTCCATTTATCATCACAAAACTTAGTGATTGAAAAGTTTATGGAGAAATTCCCTCTCCTTGAGTCATCATTATATTGGCAAGGACATCAATATTTATATATTTTTACTAGGTTGTTCCAGAACTTTCAGGTCTTGTCCGGCCATATCTTATCTAAGTAATTCCTTGCCACTGCAGACTCTGCAAGTGTCTGTGGCAGCTTGATTATCTGGTTCCAATGGCAGGAACTCTGAGAGCTCTGGTGTTTTGATCTCTTCACTGGCATAATATAAGGTATCAGAAATAAATGTCTTTTTTCTTTGTGTAATGCTAAAATTGAGGTTGAAAGTGTTCAAGGAAGGAAGACACATGGACAGACAACTTTGCAAATGTATTCTGTGATCATATGGTTCCCATCTCCACAGGAAACTTCCCCTGTGAGTCTTCCAGTATGTCTACTGAAGGATAGAGCTTCTTTAACCATTACTGTAAATGGAATTACATAGCGTTATTTTAATGTTATTACAATGTAATCAAAAATCATATCAATATTCAGTGACTAATGATGCTTGAGATGAATCATATTTTCACATAAAATAAAATGGCATGTATTTTTGCATCATAGAATGTTTTGGGTTGGAAGGGAACTTAAAGACCATCTAGCTCATGCTCCCCATGCTATGGGCAGACACACCCCTCCCCTAGATCAGGTTGTCCAAAGCCCCATTCAACCTGGCCTTGAACACCTAACGGGAGGGGGCATCCACATCTTCCACATTCATGGATGAACGAGGTGTTCCTGGACAAGCTCAAACATAAAAAGTAAGCCTACAGAGAGTGGAAGCAAGGGTAGGCAGCCTGGTAGGAATACAGGTAAAGTGTCTCAACAGCCAGGGATCAGGTTAGGAAAGGTAAAGCCCTGATAGAAGTAAATCTGGCCAGGGATGTCAAGGGAAACAAGAAAAGATTCTATAAGTACCTCAGTGATTAAATGAATACCAGGGAATAGCAGGGAGAATGAAACAGGATACCTGTTACATGGAAAATGGAGAAGGCTGAGGTACTGTTATGGTGCAGTGTAACCCCATAAAATGGGAGAGGGGAGAATAAAAAAGGAAAGACAAAGGCAGAGCTTGTGGGTTGAGATAAGGACAGTTTCCTGGTACAGGAAACGGAAGGAGAAATAATAATAACATGACTTTATAGCAAAGTACACAAAACTGTTCTCTCACTGAACTGCATAACTCGGGCTGTAGAGCTCAGTGCCGTCCCATAGCTGGACCATTCCCAAAACTGTGTGCCCTGGAGCTCTGAGCTCCTGCTCCCATAAAGCACCACTTTATGCTGAGCATGATGTCATTGGTATGGAATAGGTCCTTTGGGCAGTTTGGGTCACCTGTCATAGCTGTGTCCCCTCTCAGCTTCCTGGGTGCCTCCCACCTTCTCATTAGCAGGGTAGCATGAAAAGTTGAAAAGTCCTTGACCACTTGGCAACAACTAAACTACCAGCTACTGAAAAAAAATTATCCTAGCCAAACCCAGGACAAGTACTCAATGACATTTTTTGCCTCAGTCTTAAGCAGCAAGAGCTCTAGCCAGCACCATCCAAAGCTCCACTCATGTCTTTACCATCTAGACACCAGATTTCATTACCTAGAGCTGGAATCTTAACTTCAGAATTCTTTTCCTACATTTATGACATATACCCAAAATTTACTTTTCTACAGAACACAGTGTGTTTTTACAGACATACTAGGTGTGAAGGTATCACTGTGAGAAGTTTGTTTCCCTACATTTAAAAAAAAAAGCATTACAGGTTGGTGCATCACTGTTTCTGTGTTAAATATTTTGGACAGTGATTATTCATAATTCTTCCCCACTTTATTGTTTTGCCATATTGCTGGTCTGGCTGTGGCTATTTTTAAAATACAGCTCATGTAGGGAAAATGCAGCTTGTTATACAAAATGCCTAAGTTGCTAATTAGGAAAAATGAATTGCAGTTATAGTATGTCCCTGGATTGTATTAATATTTCATTTCTTAACTTCCTACATCAAGGATTAATCAGACTAAAACCTGTTCTGAATACTAATGAGTCAAAAAAGCAAATATTTCAGAGGTATTTCTAAATTACTTGTAGGGCTATATTGCCATGCAACAAAATTTGAAAACTGCTGTATCACATCTGTCTGCAAAAGGAGTATTTCTAATTTTCATCTCTCTTAATCTAACTGATAAAAATGGTCTTTGCACTGCAGCATTCCACATTGTAGTTACAAACAAGTACAAACTTTCTGATGAATTCCTACTTCTGTATTTTATATGGCCAACTATGACAGTAATGTTTTCGCTTTCTTCATAATCTGCTGTGTGGTGGTTTTGGCTGGGGACGAGTTTCTTCATAGTAGTTTCTTCGTAGTAGCTTGTAAGTGGTCATGCTTTTGATTTGTGCTGAAAATTGTTGATAACACAGAGATGTTTTAGTTACTGCTGAGCAGTGCTTACATAGAGTCAAGGTCGTCTCTCCCTCTCACCCCACCCCACCAGTTAATAGGGGCTGGCAGAGGACACAGCTGACCCCACCTGACCAAAGGGATATCACATATTGTATACTGTTATGCTCTACAGATAAAGCTGGGGGAAGAAAGAAGTGAGGCACATTTGTAGTGGTGTAGTTTGTCTTCCCAAGTAACCGCTATGTGTGATGGAACCCTGCTTTCCTGGGCATGGCTGAACACCTGCCTGACAAAGGGGACGTGCTGGATGAATTTTGCCTTGCTTTGCTTGTGTGTGTGGCTTCTGCTTTACCTATTAAACTGTCTTTACCTTGACCCACTGGTTTTCTCACTTTCACTCTTGAGATCATCCTCCATCATCCTACTGGGGTGGTGGGGGGCGGATGGTGGTGGAAGGCAGATGGTGGTGGAAGTGAGTGCTTAGCAGCTTGCTAGGGCTAAAGCACGACAGTCCTTTTTGGTGCTCAGTGTGGGACACAAGGGGTTCAAGATAACAACAGATGTGATTAGAATGTGCTAGATCGAGTTTGTAGCTGCTGTTGCTGTTCATCTATTAATCAGCAGGCTCCTGTGCTTGCTATGGGGCTTGCTTGCCTTAACATGTATTAGAGTCTAGTGTTCATTAGTGGCTGCTTTTTGCTTTCGCTGCTTGCTGCAGTGCTGTAGTGCTTATCGTCCTACTCAGCTGTGCCTGGGAACATTTTGATAACAGCAATTTCGATGTGCCTGGGCTGGCAGATGCCCAGAGCATTGCTGCTGTTTCTGTGCTGCTGTACTGGGGAGGCCGGAACTCTGGTGTGAACTCAAGTCAAAGGAACTGTGACCTGTGAATGAGTCCATGTGGGAGCAGGACACCCCCAGGCATCTTCGGCCTTCAATAAGTCCACACCAGAGCATGTACATCTTGGAGCATCTGTGGCTGTGATTATGTCTGTGCAGCAGCAATCCTCTGAAGGGATTGTGGCTCCAGGATATGTCCACACTGGAGAAAGGTAGAACTTGAAGCATCAGTAGTAGCTGTGCATGAGGTCATGCTAGAGCGCCTCAAAGGGAGTGGCCTTGGATAAGCCCATACAGAACAGGTACACCTCTGAAGAGGCATGAGCCATGGCTAAGGCCACGTTGAAGCAGGTTTACTACTGAAAAGACTGTTTCTGTAGGTAACCTCATCCTGGAGCAGGTATATCTCTGAAGGCATTGTGACCCATGGAGAATGCTACACTGGAGCAGATGCACCTCAAGGTGACTGTGACTACGGATAAGTCTATGCTGCAGCAGCTATGCCCCTGGAGTGACTGCGGCTCTTGCATGACACTCCACTTAGAGCAGCTACACCTCTAAGGGTCAGCAGTTTGTGAATAGGTCCAAGCCAAAGGAGGAACAAGAAGAGTTCATTTCAATGTAAAACCCAGCAGTCTGATTCAAAGAAACCAGTGTAGGAGACTATAATGAAAATACTTTTAAATTGTAACCCAGGATATAAATTGCAATTTATGCCAGTTACATATCAACAACCCCTTGTTGCTGTCAAGACTAGAAGCAAGAGGAGGAGTTTATTGCAATGTTAAATGTGTGACAGTCTGGCCCATAGGGACCAGGAGTGGAGATCTGTCACAGTTTAACTCAGCAGGCAGCTAAAACAGAGACAGTCGCTCACTCTGCCCATCAGTGGCGTATGGTAGAGAATTGGAGAAAAAAGGTGAAACTCATGGTTTGAGATAAAGATTATTAATACAGAAAATGAAGATAACAACAACAACAATGATGAGAAAACAATATGCAAAACAAGCGATGCACCCACAGACCACTGATGCTCATGTAGGTCTCAAGCTGCAGACTGAACCACCAGTCAGCTTCCACCAAGTTCTGTACTGAGCATCATGTCATATAGTATGGAATATCCCTTTGGCAAATTTGGGTCAGCTGTTCTGGCTGTGCCCCTTCCCAGCTTCTTGTATGCCTAGCCTCCTTGCTGGTGGGGCAGTATGAGAGGCTGAAAAGTCATTGACTTAGTGTAGTCATTGCCTAGCAACAAACAAAACATCAGCATGCTATCAACTTTATTCTCATCCTACATCCAAAACGCAGCACTAAACCTGCTACTAGGAAGATAATTAACTGTATTCCACCCAAAACCAGGGCAGATTGTAATGGTAATCCCTTTGAATTTTTGTAACCCATGATTTGAGTTGAATGTTCTAGGAATTAACTACAGCGGGAAGTGCCTGAATCAGTGATGGGCAAATCTTACAAGGTGCAGTGCAAGTGCAGCAATGGGCTAGAGGTACCTGCAAGACCAAATTCCTCACAGGGTGAGAGACAACGAGCTTGTGAAACATTGAAGTAACTGCTGGGCTATAGCTGGTCCAGGAACCCATAAATAACCCACCCTTATGCTGCCAGTCTGGGTTACCTATCAAACGGTCTTTTATCTCAACCCAAGATTTTCCTCATTTTTACTCTTCTCATTCTGTGCGTTGTCCCACCAGAGGAGCAGTGAGTGAGTAGCTGCATGGTGCTTCGCTGCCAGCTGGAGTTAAACCATATCTGCCCTGGTAACAGTCCTGAGGGTAACAAAATTTCCCTTACTATGACTTCAGTGGTGTAGACATACATAGTCATAGGAATTTTCCAGTTTACACAGTTCAAGTATTCCACTGAGAATGTTTGATTTCCATCAGTGGGCAATGTAATCCGCGAAGATGTCTCAGCTTCTTTTTCACTGTCACCTCACCTCTCTCTTAGCAGTCATCATGGAAGACTTTTTAGTTTGAGCTGAACTTCCAGCTGAGATAATTTTATGATGCTGAGTTTATATTTCAGAGTAGCTGGGGTAACATATTTCTTTGTTGCTCAGGAAATATGAAGAGCTAGATTCTACTTGTAATTAACTAGATGAGAATTCATTCATGCAAAATTCATTTCAAGCTGACTTTCTCTAATGAATCTTCATTCAGTAGGAGGATGTGGGACATAAGTGTAGCCAGGTGATGTAATTTATAGATACTTTAATTTAACCCAGTGGCAGCAGATCTGTCATCTCCCCATGATATCTTTCAACCTAAGACCTGAACTTTAAAATTTTAAAGATTTTGTTTTATTTTGGTTTAGGTTAAATTATTTTCATCCCCCCTTCAGTTTTCATTGCTGTAAGGGCATAACTTAAGCTTTTGTGATGTATTCCCTAGGTAGTCAGAGGGACTATTTGAAGAAGACACAGTACAAAAAGTTTTGGCATTGCAGAAATAGACATTTTTTTAACCTAATTTGTTTGAAATGTGCTTAAATGCTACTCATCTGTTGGACATCCATTACCAAGTGTCCTAAATTTTAAATCTCATTCTTATTTGTCTGCTGCAATTTAAGTCAAACAAATGTTTCATCCAGTTCACAGATGAGTAAGAAAAATCTCAGAACAGAGAAACTGAGGAAGAACACACTTTACCAGATCTGTTTGATGAAATACCAATAGTGAAAGTTGGTTCAGCCTATGGATTATTCTCCAGATAAGAAACAAAAAACCCAAAACATATGGAAGTGATTTTATATAAAACAGCAAAAGTCAAATAATAGCACTTATAGTACTGATGTCATTCACAGAAGAAAGGTAGACAAAATCAGATGAAGAGATTTTTTATTAGATTCTTCCAATTACAAATTTAAGTGCAGTGATTTTTTTCTAGCTTGCATAGTTAGCATTTTGATCCAGAAAACAGGTAGGGGGAATGGAAAAGTCTGGTTTAACACTGTAGAATCAACGATTTTCCAAAGCAAAGGAGACTACTATGATGTGCATGATGAATGGCAAAAATACTATGTGCAACATTTCAAACAAATTCTCATAACATTCTGTTGCCTAAACAGGTGACACATCTGAAAGATCATTAGTTCCTAAATTCTTTATGCAAGATCAAAATGTCTTTTAAAGTAATGCCCATATTTTGAGGTGAGTTGATACATATTTTATAGAAATAGCTCTAATCACCTTGACTGTAAGTCATGCAGGGCACACCACAGGACTGTCCTGAATTAGTTCTGATTCAAATCATAGAATAAGCTATTTGATTTAAAATTAAAAGTATTCCAATGTTATTTGGATAGCTATGATAAATATGACAGTCTTGGAGAGGAGAAAGTTACCTTCAACTAATTAGTTCTAATACTATCATTATGCTAACAGCATTTTTTGTTTGTTTGTTTTAGTTTAGACAAATAAGTTTTATCTTAATTTTTAGCAACAGGTTTTGGGAGATTGTATTTACTAGCCTTTTTGGTCTTTCATGAACAGAGCTACAGAGAATCATCATTTTTCCATGTATCTAGGCACAATTGTCTAGCAGTACAGAATTTAGCATTCATAAGAAGATATGAATGTGCAAAAGACAGGTAAAGATGACGCCCTAGTGTGTGCACTTTTTGTTCTTGGAGGATTTATTGCATATAAATAGCTGAGTTGAATGGAAAAAATTATCATCATGTGGTTTATTGGTGAGCTCTTCACAATTTCATATATTTTAAGGCCAGAAGTTCCATTAGATCATCTAGTTTGACCTTCTATATCAAGAATTCTGCACACTTATTCCCACATTGAGCTCCATAACTTATTTCATTAAACCTATATTTCAGAAGGGCATTTATCTTGATTTAAAGATGTGAACAGTTCAGTAATTTCCATATTAATCTTTTGCAATTTTTACTACTAATGACTACTATTATTTCAACACTTATCAATATCCTTTTCTGTCTTTTTTTTTTTAGTTGAAAGTAATCTTTTTTTCAACTGACAAATCACTACTTTCTGTTATGTCTTTCATCACTGAAACAAAGACTGATTTAATTTTCTCTCCCTTAAGGTATTTACAAATAGTTATCAATTTACTTCTAAACTTTCTTTCTTGTACTTTGTCAGAATTCGACTGTGAGTCATTTTTTCTAATATCCATGTAATTCTATTAACCTTTTCCCACTCTCACTCTTACATTCTAGTAGGTGTTACAGATATAATAGAGATGCATAACAAATTAGAAACAAATAAATTGTCAAGAGTAAAAAGTATTATTCTGAAAAAAAAAACAAAAACCCCACAACCTATGTGGAAAATTAATGCTTAAAAACCTTGGTAACAGAGGAAGAAATTGAAAGGAAAAAAACCAAAACAAAACACTGCTTGTGGGATTTCAAATGTTTATTTTCTCCATTCAAGACAAGTAAATTCTGCTGTGGTAATAGTAGTGTGCCAAGGAATTTTCTGGTATGTCAAGGGGAGTTTTGAGCAATTGCTCAAAGACATGTAGAAAGGTGTATTAGAGCGGTCTGGCAAGGTGTCACAAAGGATGGAAGAATTTTTGGCAGTTAGAGGAAGAGAAGCCTGTGAAGCAAGTCTGTCTTTCCTTTCACTAGCATAGCTGAGGTTTTATAGAATTTTAAGTAGTTAAAATAATAAAGCAAGCTCACACATACATATCAAGACACTGAATTCTGCAAGGCGTGATTCATTTTAGATAACCTAACTGTTCAGATTCCAAATAACTCCATATTAATGTTGGTTATCCTGTTACAAAATGACATTAGAAGGTTCAGAAACTCAAGATGATTTAGTCAAATAGCCTCACACCAGTACTTAAAAGAAGATTCTTGTGTATAGGAATTCCCTCTAATAATGTATTTCTGTAAGCTCTCAGCCAAAGTCAAAACACTGAATAAAACATTATTTCTGCCTGTAACTCATTGCCTACTATGGTATCACTGTGTTCTGATTTCTCACAGAGGACTTTAGAGTGATTGACTTTATTTATGTATGTCTGTATTTATTTATTTGACTCTCTTGAATTGATTATCTGACAACAAGCTAACAGGGAAGAATCATGCTTCATTTAGAATGTATACACCCAGAAATTAGTAATTTTATATTTAGAATAATGGTGGTTTTGTAGTTCTGACAAGCAGAACTATGTGCATTCGTGAGCTATAGACCGAAAAAGCAATCTTTTATAGAACCTTTCATTTTTCTTTATTAGGTCCTAGTTTTAAAGACACACCTTGAGCTGAAGATGATTCACTATCAGATAGAAGTGAAAAAATTTCAGCATGAGTGAATTTAGATTTCTCTCCTGTTTTTATCCTTGAAGCGTAAAATGAGTTGTGGGGTTCTAAACTTCTTATAGCTACTCATTTAAAGTACTCTTGTGACAATATGTATCTGTGGTAAGATTTTTTTTTAGTTAGTCATTGCTTAGATAGAAAGTGGTGGTTAAAAATCAAAAAACTAACAAAAAACAAGATAATGGAAAGAAGAATATTTCCTGTGGAAAAAAAAAAATCTTTATAGTAATTTGATTGTGTGCATGTGTAAAGATTCAAAGTTCATCTTAATGTCAACTCTGTCTGTTTTTACCTGTGGGATGATAAAGAAAAAAAATGGATTTCAACTACCTAATTAGCCTTTTTAAAAAAAATATTTTTTTAAAGACAGTAGACCCTTTCACTATTACTTAGGAATATTTCCTTTCTTTGAAACCAATTTACTTTGACACCCAGGTAAGCCAGTGTCAAACTATGAAAGTCAAGTTTAAAAAAAAATAATTTATCCTGACATGTGGACAGTAGGTTAGTTGTAGCTAAAGGGTCCTGCTTGTCCATTACCATTTTGGAGCTTGCCTTTTAAATATACAAAGTTGTCCTACCAAATTTGTTTCTAATGCTTGTGTCACGGTGAATGTTTAGAGGTGATACTTTGACAGAATTCTATAATTGGAAATAACTTTAAAATGCCATGCTTTTTTTTTTTAATCTTGGACCTACAAAAATGTAGACCCAATTAAAATTAAGGAGAGGATTTTAAAAATCTTTAATGGGTAATCTAACAGCTTTCAGTGAAATAGCTGGCAAAGCTGGTGATTACTTTCAGTTGAAGATGTTATTAACATTCACAATTACAAAAAAAAAAAAGGTTCAGTATCATGGGTTTCGTTGATTGGTTTTGTTTTTTTAATGTTGTACCAGTAAGACAACATTGATCTCTCTTAAAAATAGGCTGTGCCAGATTATCTGATTTTATTTTTCATTGTCAGCCGATGATTTATTTAGAAAATCTCCCTGAAGTTCATTAGAAGTCTCTGAGGGGTGTCACAAAAGAAACAAGTGGATAAACTGGAGGGGGTGGGCAGGGGAAAAGAGGCTATGCAAACCCAGGACTAATTAGTGTATTGGGAATTTTCTATTGAAACTGAGCATGTATGGATACTGAGGCAATTGGTAAGATTTTATGTCAGGGATTTGATAGACAATATTGATATCTTGACATTTTTAGAGAACACAGGAATTGATATGGTATTGTTTGAGATGATAGAAGAAGATACTGGTGTCATACAGAAGGACATTGTTTCACTGGAAACAGAACAAATGCTGGCTGTTGCAGTTTTCAGAAGGTGTCTGTGAATTAAAAAAAAGATAAAATTGAAGTTTATGAAAAAGTCATATGAAGCCAAGCAAGGCTTTAAGAGAAGAAATGGGAAGATAAAATTAAAAAAAAAAAAGAAGTCTTCATAAGGAAGAGTAATTTCCTAGAGAGTAGCAGTGAGATTGCAGGACAGGGCGCTGAGGTGACATCCAGCAGACCCCATAGCCTGGCTCCAGGATGATGCACCTCACACCATGAGCACTGCACTGCACTTTTCCAGGACAGAAGTCTTACTCGTGGGATGCTGAAGCTGTGTAATTTGCAAGACTGCATATATCAGGATATACCCTGTATACCTGTGACTCAGTTGTTTGGGTATCTTAAGTCCATTTAGTCATTTCGGTTTTAAACTGTGACACAGGGTTTGTTACAATAAAAAGAATACTGTCTGAATAAGTCTTCCAGTTCTGTTTTCAAGCACTGTTCAACTCCCTGCTTTTTTTTTTTTTTTCTGTTTAAATTTTTTGTTTGTTTTGGTTTCTTTTTGTGGTTGCAGAGAGCAGTTTGAAAACCTTGTCCTTAAAATACAAACACAAGAAATGTGCAGATTTGCTTGTTTTAGCATGTATCTTTCATTCTGTCTCATAATAGTCTCCTATACTAATATTCTTCATTCACTTCCTCCTAATTAATATTAGACTGTAAGAAGTTTCTGGGAAAGAACTGCTCTTTTAGTCTACTAGGTGTTCCCATTGCACTCTTCAGTATTGCAAAATACATCTGTAAGTTGCTTCACCTTTTTTTTTTTTGTTTTGAAATACAATTTTTAAAGTGCTAGAGCAAAGAAAGAGGTTTTGTATATCTATAAAACAGTTTATAGTACTGTAATGTGTTTATGCCCCTAATTTGAGTCCTGACTTGCTTACTGTTCTTGGCCTTTCTCCAAATTGTCTGTTTGGGTGTTTTTAATTTGCATCCATCATCCACAGAGGAACAGTGACAAAGCAGAGAAGACATCTGTGTTGAAGAATGTCAGTTTTCTACACTTCTGTTTTGAGAATGCTTCCAACAACGGTAACTGCAAACTGGTAGAGAAAAATGTGGTCGTGGGAATTCAAATTCCAAAATCTGCATTAATAGTTTACAGGAGATAACACAAGATGGATTATAGAATTGGAAAATAACAACCAAAGCAGCACAAGTGTCCTGTTACTACCAACTCAAGCAAATTAGAGGGCTTATCACTTAGGAATAGGTGAAGAACTTAATGCACATACTGATAATACAAAACAACTTAAACAAGTACTATATGTACTTGAATTTTTAGCATTTTAAGAAAACCTTATTATTTTCCTCTGGATTTTATTATTTTCATCTGAATTCTGAGCTGGGAAGGAAGAAATGCCTACAAAAGTTACAAGAGTATGTTTTAAAGTTCCTTGAAGGAAGATGTGGAGCAAACTGTTGATTAGCTGAACAAAAAATAGGGTCTGGTCAAAGAGAAAATCCCTCTGGGACAGAAGGTCTAAAAGGGTAGACTTATTGTTGACAACAGAAAGTGGAGAGCTTGGAAGGATGACAAATAGGTATATTTAATCTGGGACGGAAAAGAGCAGAGAAGAAGAGGAATTTCATTTTGGAGGCTTTTAAGTGCACAAAGAATGAGTGAGATACAGGACAAATTATTATTGGTTTTGGTATCAGTAATATGAAAAATGACATGAAAAATGAAAGCTAGGGACCAAAAAAATACATATAAAATAAACACAGACAGAGAAATCCCATCTGAAGTACAGTATATGAGATTTGATTTTATTGGGTTCCAAGGCAAGAAGGGAGGACAGTGTTTTATGCGTCGCTTCCTCAAGGCCTCTCTCCCAGACAACGCAAAGCCTTAACAAGTGTTTTAAACATGTAATTTATGGATACAAGGTCGTCTTCTGTAAGGGAAGGATAATTGTGCTATTACTGGATCCCTCATTTCTATATGAGAGCAGAGGGGTTTCTTTATTATAAATGGGATTACAATTAACTCTATTCCATCCTTTTTATTAGAAATAGAGGTACCCTGACCAGAAAATTTTTATCAAGAGTTAGTTAGAAATCTCTTTTGTATTTGGAAAAGTGACTATTTAGTCCAAATTACTTCTCTTGAAAAATAGTCCTTTGGTTCTGGAGACTTTATGTATGTAGTGGGCATGTGGGTGTGTGGCTGCCTCAGAGGAACATACAGATTTGTATCCGAACAATCAGTAATTTGCTTCTCATGCAGAACAGGCTGAACTGAGTAGAGGATTCGGTTATAGACAACAATCACAGAATCACTATTATTTTACATGTTGTCAAAGTTTATCAAGATAAAGGATTAAAGCATTTTAAAGCCAAAGCTGGTTCTTTTCTGTTGAGAGAAGGTTCAAATTGTTTTAACCCTTAGGGATTATAGAACTCCTTACAAACCTGAAAGCCTAAACTCTGGCTGATTATTGTATTCACACTCTAGGTGCTTGTATAGAAAAGAGTTTGTGCCGGGACTACTAACTTTAAAACTAGCTTCGACAAATGAAAAGGGAAATACAGGGCAAACAGGCAAGTAAACATCATTAATCTTTAACTAATATTTCTTGTGACCCAAGGATTAAATTGAACTAAAAACCTGTAAGAAATATTATTTCCAGAAGATGGCACTCTCAGACTGTATTTTTGAGCATAATTTTGGTCTATTTATGACTGTATAAGTGCTTCCCTTTTTGTCTAAACTATTTCATTGTTTATCTGTACACATCATTGTTTATCTGTACACAAAACATAGGGTAAAATACAAAATACAGTCACCCCCATGCAGCCTTTACTCCAAGAAACATTATTTATTTTGCCTGCAAGAAACATCACTAGTCAAAACGAACCACATTTTTTAACTAAATGTGTACCTGGGCTTAACTATGTTGCATATTTGTTGTGTGGGGTTTTTTTAGGTTGTGTTTTGCTGTTTTTTTCTTTTTTTTAAAAAAAAAAAGAAAAAGTTGTCTTTATTCCCACTCCTAAACTGATAGATATATTGTTTCTCTCTTGGAGTCAACACATAATACTGGGGAAAAATACTGACTGTTGGAAAGATACGGGAGTAGTTGCAGTCTTTTGAGTAATTAAAAGTGAAGTAGCATAGGGGCAAGGTAGCTATAACCATGCAATGAATGACAGACCTGAGTATGATGAACCATGAACAGAAGTTTCATGGCTTCTTCACAAATACATACTTGATTTCACAGTTCATACTTACATCTTTAAACAACTTTCTTTATTTTCAGTTATGATAAATTTTTATTCTATTTTTCTACTGTGATAGGTATTTTAAGAAATAAAATAATTGCATGACTATTTTACCCTTATCAGAAAGATCTACAGCCATTTTCCCAAATTTTGTGACAGACAAAACTTCTTACAGTGTTTAGTCTATAGCTGTTGTGTTTTTTTTCTTTTTGTTTTATCTTCTATGATGTTATAGCCAAGGTGCTGAAAAGAACATAAAGATCTTAGTGCTGTGCATAAGGAGCCAGACGTTGAGCACAGCAATTTATATAAAGCAAGCAAAAAGGCACAACTTTCCAGCTATGTATTACTTAAGTAGAATGGGTGACATTTAAAGACATCTATTTGTCTGATTAATTAATGTATACCTATATAAATTAGGGATATTTTTGCAAAAAAAAATATTCAATGAAAATGTGCAACAAAGCAGACCTGTGTGAACAGAACAGGAACCCATCAAGCTGAACAAATCTACCCTTGCGATATACTTTAGATCTATTAGATGGTTTGTGATGTAATCCTGCAAAAGAACAAATTAAAGCCATGTGAATGTAAGTCATTGATATTTTTCTAAATTTCTGGACATAGAAAAGTATTTAGCTGTACATGTTTTTGGTGGTGTTTTCCTAGTTTTTGAGGTGTTTTTCTAGTCTGTCAGGAGGATGGAGCCAGGCTCTTCTCAGTGATTCCCAGCAATAGGACAAGGGGCAATGGGTGCAAGTTGGAGCATAGGAAGTTCTGTGTTGAATATAAGGAGAAAGTTTTTCACTGTGAGGGTGACGGAGCGCTGGGACAGGCTGCCCAGAGAAGTTGTAGAGTCTCCTTCTCTGGAGGCATTCAAAACCCGCCTGGATGTGTTCCTGTGTGATTTAGTCTAGGTGATCTTGCTCTGGCAGGCGGGGTTGGACGAGATGATCTCTCGAGGACCCTTCCAACTTCAATGTTACGTGATTCTGCAATTCTGTGATGTGTGCAGAATCCCTGCTGCTTTTTCTTTTGCTGTTGAGCTCATGTTCACAGTGACACATTTTTGTTCAATTAAAACTTTCTGATCAGAAAGTACAGCCATGGAACAAACATCTCATCAGTATTTGCGAGACCATTTTTGCTTTTGGGGGTAGAATTGTAATCGATCGGGCTCCAAAAGAGTCTGAGAGACCAAACTTTCAAAAAATTAAGCAAATGCGTAAACATAAAATTCTACAAATTTTGCTATTGTTGGAAGTCATGGGATCCAGTGAAGAGTGTAATGCTTGGAGACCTGTGAAACCCTCAGAGCTTTGTTGTGTAGGATACGTGAATAGATTATGGCATGTTCTGCATGGCAACAAACAATGAAAGCACATTGCAGACCCCCTCCCCTCAAGAGGTGGATGTGAGCTGATTCAGGCTTGGAAACTATGTAGCCGTGTCGTTTTTGTTGTGTTAGCACAAATGTAATTATAAATGCTGTTGGAACCACATAGATAATTGCACAGGAGACTGTACTACTCTTACATGACTCACTGGTTTAGACAGCGCTTATTCTGGGTTGTGTGCATATTTCTGCTTGTTCAGTAGAAACAGTTTTATGAGACTGCACAATTCACGTCACTCCTCTGAATCTGTTTTAAATCTCCCTATACAAAGGCCATAAATGCAGTAAGTTCAAGGTTAACAACATCACAGAGAATTTTAAAGCCTTCAGGGAAAAGGAAGAAGCATCCAGTATCTTCTGTCTGCAGAAGAGTAATCTTAACTTTTCTTTTACTGGTTTATATTTAATTTAAAATTATAGACAGCATTTGAAACTCATACTAAGTTTCGTTCTGGTTTTATGTTGATTTAAACTTTGATATATGACAAATATTTCCCAATTTCTATTATAACAATGGTAAATATAAATATTTTCTCATAAAACATCTGGTTTTACTTACTGTTATTTTTAAATTTTATGATTTCCATTGTCAGTGAATTCTACAATTAATTTATATGCTTCATTTTTTAAATTGCCTTGGCTGAACTTCAGTTTACACCAATTACGTTTGAAGACAGTAATCCTGGATAACCTGTTCTATAGATTTTTACTGTACTTTCTGTGTTTTAAGTACTGAATAAAACTTTTTCTATAATTAAAAATGCAAACTTAAGATTTTTTATATGTACAAAACCTTTACAATTTTTATAAGTGTTTTACATATATGTAGATATATAGCTGTATAAAGATTATACCTTTAAAATACCATAGATTTACAAAATTTATGTAGGTTTAGAATATAAACATAGCACACATTTTTATATGAAATTCAGACTTTTTACATGCATAATATGTACATTTCTGTATGAATCACTATAGTGAAGGTAGGAATTTTTATGCTCGGGAATTGCACTAAAAAAAGCTTCAGCTGAACATATTCCAGCTAAAAATTGTAGATGAAAGTATACCAAGAATTTTCTCTAACATTGGTGACATGCACGGCCATTCAGAATAAACTGGATTGGCTTGAATCATTTTAGGCATTGCTAGGACCCAAGGACTCTCCTTTACTGATGGAGTACTGAAAGAACAGGGGTCAATTTGTTTTCTTTCTAGTGAGCTTCATCATCTTCAGTTGTTCTATGAGACAATCCAGGGGAAAAAAAAACCCAAACCAACTCTTTTTGCTAACTTTTTCTTCTTTTGTAAGTACATTATAGGCAGCAGCCTGGTATTTAAGGCTTTCTTTGAGACTGTGATTGTTACGGATTGAAACTCCTTTAAGTGGAATGTCGTAAGGCATATCCTGTATGAATCCCCTCTCTACTGATTTATGTAGTCCTAGGAAGAAAAATAAATCATGGTCCTCCTTTTGTAGCAGTTGATTTGGTTCCTATCTTCATAAAAGGCACCCGTCTGTGAATCCTACATGGGACACAGTTACCTAAGTAGCACAGCTGCTAAAGAAGCGGAGGGAAACACAGTGTAATATTTTCTGCATCTGTGTTGTTTAATGTAAACCAGCTCCCTCTTGATCACACAGGCTATTGTAGATCATAACATAATTTCTTTTTTATTTTTTCCATTGTAAGCCAGGCAGTGCAGTAACGAGCATCCTGAAATCTAATGCTTCTATCAGATAATGGGAATTTCAGTGTGAAATACTAATTTCACTTTGAATTAAAACCAAACTCAAACCCAACACTTACTCAATGTGTACAGTTCATTATCTTCCTAAAGACTAAATGCCAGCTTTACTTTCATGTTGTTATGGCAGATCAGTCACTATATCCCCATTTAGAAGAGAATTATTAATTTATTCCTTCAATCTTTATTTTGTTAAACAATATACTCCATTACATCTTGTGATTAAATATCCTTCTGTTCTTCAATAACTTGTTGGAATGTTTCAGGTAATTCCAGATGAATTTTGTTTGGTGTAATTCTGAATTCTTCATACAGAGAAATATCAAGCCATTAGAATAGAACAGACAGCAGGTTACATACCTTGTACTACCGCGGTAGGGCAATCTTTTTTGTAAAGCATTTAAATCACTTCAAAATGGAAGTTGAAGTTATTTTGGAGTACCTAAAAGCTAAGAAATAAATTTGTAACCTTTGTAAATTCATCTTAGGTCTATTGTTAATTAGAAAATTAATACATTTCGCAATGAAAGGAGGTACCCTAAAATACTACATGTCTATGATGCACATACATTTCATGAAGGTGAATGTTATACTTTGAAAGGCTAAGTATATCATTTGGCCCAAGCCCATTATTTTGGGGTTACAGGAAGTTGTTTTTGGAAATGCTTGTTCCCAGACCTTGGATACTGTCCTAAAAAATGCTTCTAAGCACCTTTAATGGAAAAAAAAAATTTAAAAGGATTTTCTTCTTAAAGAAAGGGTAAAAAAGAAAAGATGAAGGTACAGCAAACTACAAAATGTTAGGCAAGAGAGATAATGAAAAAGTATCTAATAAAATATTCTACTGCTTAGAGAACTCATCAATGAAAGGAAAATCATATCTTATTTCTTCTTCTGTCACTATTCAGATCTGGATTCCTCTACTGCTCAAGGGGCACATTTTAAGTAGTACTGTGCAAGATTCTCCATGTGAAAATACCTGACACCCTTCTTGGTGCTGTGCGACTATGCAGAAATCAATTCAGGAAGCAGCGAGCTAAGATTCCTGTTCATTATTACCTTACTATCTATACTCCATTTGCTGCTTCATCTCCTTGGCACATTTTTACTGGTGTCTAGATTGGGGACTATTTAGAGCAGAAGCTTGCTTTTTGATTACTTGTCTTTACAGTGCCCAGCACAATAGTGCTCTGATCTTTGATTGAGGTACACATAAAAGAAAAATCAGAACTACATAATGGACCTGTAAAATAAACCTCCTGGACTGGCATTCCCTAAAATTACCCAACTCCACTGAAATCAGTGGGTGTAATTGTAGTTAATGTCCTAAGGATAAGTAGGGGTGCCCAGTTCTTTCCTTAACTTCTTAGGAGGGGGGTAGTTTTAAGGCAAATGTAATTAGTCTCAGCCTGATGACAGCTGTAGTCAAGGATTTAGAACCAATTTCCCTATCAAGCACCAGAATTAGGGTCTTTTACAGCATTCTTTTTCATATTATGAACGAAACAATAAATTGGACAATATGTTTTACAGAATATAATCTTTGTTCAGCATTCTGTCATGTGTAACTGCTTATCAGTTTATCAACTTTAATTATCATGTTTTGTAAACAATAAGTAGATTGAAAGAGAATTTGAAGAAAACTCTGGGCTTTTTTTTTTCTAGCTAGCCCTGAAAGGGCTTTTATGTTGTTTCTTTCAATAAAACAAATATAATACTAATATTGTTACTCTTGATATGATGCTCCAAAAATACATTGTAAACATTTATTCAGTAATTCTCAGAACACCTCTCTGAAGCACTGAAGTATTAAGATAACTAATTTACAGATGAATAAACTGAACACAAGTGAAATGATTGATCTAAATTCACATACTGAGTGAGGGGAAAAACTAGGAATAAAACAACGGATGTCTGTAAAAAAGGGGATTATTTCCTGAGACCCATGGCCATGGGAGAGTAGTCATTCCATTCAAATAATGTTGGGACACTGTCAGTTGAGACACATATACTTTTTTTTTTCTTTATCCACATAACATTGTCAAGGAAAAAAAATAATTGGCTATTTTTGCTGACCCTTAAACTTAACTTCATATCAATTTAGTTTAGCAAGGAGAACAAATGTGAATGTATTTCAAGTATGATCAAGTGTGTAAGTAATGGCAGCTGAAGTATTTCAATTATACTTGCAATTATCAAGGAGTGGTAACAATATTTTTGTGTCAAAGATTCTTTGCCACTTGCTTCTTTGCTTCTTAGTGCCACAACAGATTTTCCTAGATGCCAACATTAATTCTACCACAGACCACACTACAGTGTCAAATCTTCTCTTAATCAGCATGTGAAAGATGCCAAGGGTATCAGTATGTGATCAAGACAAAATGAGATGGTGTTGGTGAGACCTGACACTATCATGTCAAAACAAATGGAAATTACATGTAAGTTACTTCTCTGCTAATAAGGAGAAGCATTTAAGATATTGACAGTTATGGTATGTTTGGGGTATGGAATTATGGGGGTTCACTTCTAAAATGGGATATTAAAAGAACTAGTAAGTGGTCTGGTTGGCAAACATCAAGGACACAAATGTGTTAGAAGTTCGGAATATGTTGTCAGAAGAAGTAAAAGCTTATTTGGAATTTGCATCCCATGCAAAGGGCATCATCTTTTATAAAACTGTTTCAGGTTTAAGTGGGTGGATAACTAATTTCAAAAAGTTATCAAGAGTAACCACTAATTCTACCAATAATCAAAAGACTACTGATCAGGTAAGATCTCTGTGTCCAGTCAGGAATAAAGGAAGAAATACAAAACAGCATGATGAGTTGGACTTTGTAAGAAAGTCTTTAACAATAATCTAAGTTCTTCAGTCGTGTAAACTCATTTAAAGATAAAGTGAGATTGTTAGAGAGGAAATGCGACATTTAGATTTAAGATTATCTAGATGCAGAGCAAAACTAAATTAATATTTATTCTCAGCTTTGAAAATGATGATGTTTCTTAGCACAGGGGCGGGGTACAAATGAGCTCCCTGTAGTGTAATGCAGGGACCATAATGCTGACTGAACTAGCAAATGCATTTCAAGTTTATCAGCAAGGATTTTTTTTTATGCATCCTTTAAAATCAGTGGCATCGAACCTTTTTATAAAGGACTATGCAACTTCTTGGCAAGGTCAGTAGTACAAGGTCTACTGAAAATAGTGTTAACATTAGATTGCTCAGGGCCTTTCATTCAGTTAAGGTTTGAGTATCTCAAAAGAAATTCCACTGTCTCCCTGGAAATGTGTTCCAGTGCTTAGCTATTCTTATTGTGAAGATCTTTTTCCATATATTGAGTTGTTGTTTCCCTTTCTGCAATCTGTGGTAACTGTTTCTTGACCTGTTGTGCACATCTGAGAAAGTCCAACCTCATCTTCACAATACTCTGAACACTGAAATTAGATTCGTCTCTCTCCCCTTATCTTTCCCCTCACTCATCTATGCCTAAAAAAATTAATAAAAATCCAAGCTCCCCAGCTTTATCTCATATGCCAAGGGCTATAGGTTCCAAATTAATATCCCTCCTCAGATCTTCTTGTAATTTGTCAATATCTCTTTTGTACTGAGAGAGAACCTAAACTGGTCACTTTGCTCCCAATGCAGTTTCACAGGGGCCTAGTAGAGGGGAATAATCACTTGATAAGGTTTCTACTAATGTATCAATAAATGATTAATTTTCATTGATGTAAGGACTGACTTATGTTCAGTTTGTTGTCCACCAGGATATCTATATCCCTTTTTGTAAAGCAGAAAAAAAAAGTTACATGTTTAACAGCCTCTTCAGCTAATGCAAAACAACAGATCTTTAAATTTTACTGAGTTCCCAGGAGGACTTAGATCTTCAAAAAGGAGTTAATTCAACAAAAAATATTGTGTTTCAGCCTTTACTATGACTGACACTGAAACTATTCATTCAGAAAGCTTAATATGGAAATAAAATTGTATCTAAATAAAGCAACAAACAAATATACAACAAACTAGTAGCATTTAACATGTAAACATTAATTTTATATTTTCTTCATGGGTAAAATGTAGAATTTTCAGAATTCTTACATAGGGTCTAGGCAGGAAATAGATTCTAGCAGAGAATCTATACAATTTACTTGGTGATTTTACCCATAAGACGATAACACTTTAAAATAACTTTGCCCGTTTCTTTTATTAGGGTTTCAGTTTTGGTGCAATGTTATAAAATTTACAACATTTATAACCACCTAGTTTAATAGATGTTATTGCTGAATTCTTATATTTTGTATAATATACAGACCCTCAAAAAGATAGCAATAATGGGCTGCCTTTGAGCTGTTTATTTGAAATTATGCTGGGAAAGAAAAAAAGCTTCTTGATTTAACCTTCAGAATCTTTTTGAAGAACTGTCAAAACACCAGAACTTTTAAAGGTTTTCTAATCTATTTTTAACCTCACAGAATTTCACTACTTAAATGCTTCGTGAGTGCAGGAAACCACACTCCTTGTGTCACCTTGTAGCCCCCTTGTTAATGTGCATTTTAAAAAGAAAATTCTCTAATGGAATTTCTGGGGGGTCTTAAAAAACCCCACAACAAACCAACAAAACAATAACAACAAAAAAAACCCCACCTCAGTAAAACCACTTCTGTACACTGAATATATAACAAGTTTAAATGCACCTTGAGTCAGCTTTGTACTTTAAATAAAATCAAATCCTATCTTTCAAAATTTCTTTTTCTTGACATAGCTCAGTGTATGCACACGTCTTGCTGGGGATGCTCTAGGGGATGCAGGCTGCAATATAGACAACTAAACTCTAAACCCTGATCACATGGACTATTTTAAGATGTTCGTACCTTGCCAACACATTCATACACATTTCATTGCAGTGTTTCTGATTTTACACATGCTTTAGTATCGTAATATTAATCCCATTTCATCTGGGGTATTTAATGGGATAAAAGATAAAAGAAGCAGCAAAGTATTACAGCTAGATAAAAACACCAGTATACTTTGCAGATGGGGTTATAAAATGTTCTCAGAGGATCTTGACTCAAAGCCACCATCGTTTTTTACTGAAACTTAATATGAACATGTTATACAGTCACTTCACAAATAAAACACATCTTGCAAGTTTTCAGTGTTCAAATCAAAGTCACACAGGACAGTTCATCTGTACTTGCCATTCACCAAGAAAACCCAGAGTAGTCAGTATCTCTAAATTTGCAAATCATACAGAAAACAACATTTAAGGCAAATTGAAATTACGTGGGAAGCATAGTCAGATCACTCCAGATATAAATAATGCATATTATTATGTGAGTTATTATGATGGACGATAAAGCCCAAAGTTCAATTGGGTCATATAAAACACAGAAAGCATGAACACTCTAAATTTTAATAATGTTTTTCTCTCTTCAATCAGCCTACCATGGCTCAGTTTTACTGCCTGCTGTATTAGGTTGTTCGTTAGGCAACAGCTGCTAGGCATTCAGTGGTGTTGCTTAGAGAAAGGGATATTTTTTCTCAAAAATGCTCATTCTCACAAGTGTATTTCTCTCTTTTGGTTTATCTGCTGCGAATGCCTTCTTTATCCTGTATCTTTCCCCTTCCTAGAAAGTAACACATAGCTTACAGGTAGTTACTGTGTGACTTCACAGAAACATTTTCTCTGCATTAATAGAGAATGGTAGAAAATAATGACACACTTAAACATGCACATTTAAAACGTACTAATTGCTTATGAAAAAAAGAATACTTTGTGAACTGACCACAGGACACTGTGATCAAGTGAAAGTCTTAAAACTGTATCAGACAAGGCACTGAACACCAGATTTACAAGCTCAGTCACAATAAAGGTGAAATAACCAGTGAATAGTCTTATACTTATTTCAGAACTCCAGAAAAAAAAATAATTGGTATCAGTTTGGCTCTGAAAATATGAGTTGTTAAAATGTCGGTAAACAGTTACAGTATGAAGCTCTTAAAGCTAGAAAAGGGGAAAAGCTAAATAAAAAAACCCAACCAGAAAGGGCCATGACATGCCAGCAGAAAACATCAGGGAGAGAAACAAGAATGCAGCATATTGAATATTACTTGAGTTTCTCATAAGTGGAGATCACTTAGAATCGTAAGAGTCATAGAGTGGTTAGGGCTGGAAAGCTCCTTAAAGATCATGTGTTGTAGAAGAGAAGAGGAAAATCTCTTAATTATGAGATAAATGAAAGGTGCAAATAAAATAAGGGGATTTAATATGTCATGTGCACCAGAAAAATAGAAAACCAGGCCAGAAGGAAAATAAGGATGGAAACAACCTTGAAGGTCATATGTACTCTCTTTTTGCCTGAATTATATTCCTGCATCATGTATCTATATTCCCTAAAAATACCTACCCAGAAAAATCACTTATTTGCCTTACTACATTTAAAGTTGGATAATGTGTTCGGTAATGGCAATTTTGTGTACCTCTTCCTGTATAATTCCTTCTTGTTCTATTCAAAATATACAATAAATATGATTTGTTCCCTTTCTCTCCATACTTCCTCTCAACTCATTAAAATATCATTTGCAAGTCGTTGGCATCATCCAAATCATAGAGGAAAATAATAAGTAATCTAATCTAGGCAATTAGCAATAGTAAGAAGAGTATATTTAATCTTGAAAACATTAAGATCTTCAAAAATCTTGAAAACATCAGGAAGTCTGAATGAATAACCAGTGGAAAGAAAGCATTCATAAGGAAATTATAAGAAAGAAAGTATCTGGGTCAGATGAGACTGGCAAGATGATAGATTATTGGTCTGAGGCAGAATTGCAGCACTGAGGCTGACCGTAAGATCGGAGAAAAGGAAGTAACGTGCAATAGAACAGGTTCATAAAGAGAAAATGATTGAAACAGAGGCTGCAGGAAAGAAAGGGAACAAGTAATTAGTGTTCCATCAGTTCTGAACAAGTGGAATTTAAGCTGGTAACATGAACCAAGAAGAGATGGAAGAGGGAAGCTAAAAAAGAAAGAGCAGAAAAATGTGTATGTGAGATATTACCATAACAGCTGATAGTAAGAGACCTTTAAGAAGAATTAATCACTCTCGGAAAGCATTCAGAACTAAAGGTGCCTAAGAACAGAACCTTTCATGTTCTTTCATTATCTGGTTACTATTTTTGAACATACATTTTTGCAGAACAAATGGAGGAGCTGAAATTGTATCTTCTCCTGTAGCGTAATTAGTTTTATTAATTTAGTACCTTTCCTGCTCAGTAACTCCACTGAAACAACAGGTAGCTCCTTTAGGAAAATAAACATGATTATTCATGTAGTACCTACAATACAGAAAACTAAAGATTTTAAGATAGTTGGCTCCCAACATTTACCTTCTTTTCTTCAATATTATTTTCTGTCTAATTACAAGAACAAATGAGTATTCACCTACACTGATCTTCAATACAACCCACTTACTGTTTTCCCTTAGACCCAGTAGCCAGCATTAAAAAGATATTTTGAAGAGGGTATTTAACTTTTGTTAATAAAAACATATCCCTCTCTTGAGCAGCCTTTCAAACAGGCAATATAATAATGAGTCTTAATTATTTTTAAACTCCTGCTGAGTTTTTACAGGCCTTGATGCCTCTAAAACAAGTTAGATTTGTTCCTTACTATATAAACATTCAATGTATCATTTAAAAATACTTCTGGTTTATTCTCATACTGTTCAGACAGCAAGGTCTATACAGATTTTGCCACAACTTAATTTGTCACTGCTACAAAACAAAATGCAAAATACTATTTCTGTTTTACTGCTACTGATTGCTTACTTTGTTCTGATCATAGTTGGGGGAATGGAGCCTGAGAAAAGATGGCAAGATTTTTCCTTTAGCAGAGAAGTAAAAATTAGCTTTTAATTGCAGGAACAGGACCACTCAGAAAAGATATTTTCCTTTCCTCACATCAGCTTACTGCTGGCATGATAAATGAAAGAAATGTTGAGAGCTTTTTATTGATCTTACTAAATCCAACTCATCAGTTAATTTTTTTTTAATGGAAGCTACTTTCGGAGTACGATGTCAACTCCTCCCTGTCCCCTCTGTGCTGTAGTTAACTGCACTGAACTCCCAACAGTTTTGCAGCCAGGAGAGAAAAAAAGCAGTCCTGGAAGTTAGTAGGCCAAGAAACAGTATCTATGAAGTCTGTTCCTTGAAAGCACAGAAATTTAATAGATAAATATCTATAAAACTTGTCAGTCTGCTTTAGGCTGATGTAATATATGTATTCTGCTTATGTTCTTATCTCAAAGGAATTGTTAAATTGTTCCATGCTGATCTTAGAAAACTGACACCCAAAAGATTGTTTCATTATCAAAATAAAGTTCTATTACAGGGACTCAAAGAAAGAAAATAAAAAAAAAAACCCCAAATCCTTTTCCTGAACTTGACAAATACATAAATGTGTACATGTATATCTATATCCTAATATCCATGCCCACACAAGTGGCTGTCAACAGCAAATCAGCATGAAGTAGAGACAAAATGCAATGCATTGAGTAAACAGTGCCATTGTTTTAATTATTAACTTCAGCAATGTGGTTTTTAACCTTATTTTTCATCAGTTCATTTGAAGTAGTTTTATCTCTTGCATTTTCTCTTTAGACTAATATTTCCCTCAGTTGTACTCCACAAGGGAATTATTTACTCTTGAAGCAAATGTGCTGACAGCTACCCAAGTATATTTCCTCCTTGTCCATATAGACAACAACTCCTATATTTTATGTTAATTCTCTATTTCCCTGTCTTTGCACTATGTGGCCGTGCAGCAGCCACAGGGGGAGGGAGAATGGGAAGGAGAGGAGTAACAGGAACATGTCTTGCAATGTGTGTGTTTTCCCTGTTGTGCCCTATTGAGATAAGAAAGGTGCAGACATTACATAAAGCTGTGGCTGTGTATTCCTTCCAAAAGTCAGCACTTCATCTTCTTGCTATTTCTCATCTTTCAGAATTTCCTGGTAGTACACAGGATAAGTGTGGAATAAATTATTTCCTCTAGTAGTAAAGAAAAAAGCACAAAAAAAGGTACTATATGTAGCACCTCATATACTAAAATCATTCCTGAGATACTATATTTACTCAGTCATCCTTACATTATTCACATTTTGCACTGGAAAAAAACCCCAACCAACCAGTCTAAAAATACATATGCATAGGTATATATTTTCTTTCTTATCCTTGATGCTTTATATACATGAGAAGGAAGTTGCATGTTAACTGTTGTCTTTAATGACTGCAATAACTCAACAAATCTGTATTGGCTTTTTCCTCAAAAGGCATATTTAGTGGAGCTTTTTGACCAGTTCTTCTGGGAATGCATGAGCCTTCACTGTCAAAAAGGAACAATTCATCTTTTAACTGCAGAGGTGTTTGAATGTTCTCCTAACACAGTGCATTTCCCTGACGTGTGCTCAATCTACCAGAACATTTCTGTTAGGTTGTCTATCGGAGAGCCACACTGAAGAATACGTAATTTGGGTTTACCACACCAGACTACAGTAATTCAGGAAAGCATAAGAGCACAGATAACTAGTATATTCAAAAGAAAACCACAGGTCCTCTGGCACAAACAACTGCTTACAGACTTGGAAAGAGCTTATTACTGTCCAGGACAATCCACATACAAGAGGCAGAATCACAGACATTTTATTCTGTTCCATGAGTTAACAAACTCATCACTTCCATAATCTTATATCTGTGGAGAGGAACAGAATTTAATGTTTTGTCTTTATCATTACCTGTTTCTTTTCACAACTACGTAGAAATATATAAATAATTTGTGTGTGTGTGTGTGTGTGGTATGAGAAACTTTGGTCTCATAGCTGGAAGGAGAAACCATGCTCATGAAAAGTGTGTCCTTCCTACTCAGCTTTTAAAGCCACATTTCATTCCTTCATTCAGTAGGAGGGGAAAAAAAAAAGAAAACCCAAAACCAAACAAGTACAAAAACCCCAATACACCCCTTAATACGCAGTGATGTCTAACTTCGCTTTAGAAGTTAAGTCACTGTAACTTAAGTGAATGTCATTATATAGATAGTTATTCAAGCTGAAACTGTCCTTGGCAGCACTGTACAGGGCAATCTTTCCATAAGAATAAACAATTCTTGAACAATTTCTCCAATCTATTAGGCACAAACATATTTTTGTCAGCATGAGGCATGCATGTTTCTCCTCCAATTATTTTTATTCCTCACACAAATGTTTATAAATGTTTATCAAGGACAAATCTGAAGAAATCTCATTCTGTGTCTCTATGAGTGCTCTTCTCTCTCTTTTACACTATTTCAGCAGAGTCAGTTGTTACATGTTCCTTTAATAACATGAATTCATTTCAGGTTTCTCCCCCAGCCTCACAAAAAATGATTAGTATTTATGCAGTTTCAATACCAGCCCTCTACTGCTCACAATGCCAATATTTCATAAGTCTCTGTCATTTGAAGAATTAGAGCAACTTTTTTCCCAAATGGTGAAACCGGCTAACAGCAGCTCTTGGGATTAACAATGTTATTTTCCTCTGGTATAATCATGGATGAAATGTGTTCAGCAAGCTTGCCCCAGTGAAATGTAGTTTTCATTCTATGCACCTTATATGAGGTTTCATTCCATGCACCCTCATATGCACCTTTGCCCAGGTGGCCAGGAAGGCCAATGGCATCTTGGCTTGTATCAGAAACAGTGTGTCCAGTATGTCTAGGGAGGTGATTTTCCCCTGTACTTGGCACTGGTGAGGCTGCACCTTGAGTGCTGTGTGCAGTTCTGGGCTCCTCACCATAAGATGGACATTGAGGTCCTCGAGCGAGTCCAGAGAAGGTCAACCAAGCTGGTGAAGGGGCTGGAGGGCAAATCCTATGAGGAATGGCGGAGGGAGCTGGGGCTGTTTAGCCTGGAGAAGAGGAGGCTGAGGGGAGACCTTATCACTGCCTACAACTACCTGAAGGGAGGTTGTAGAGAGGTGGGCGATGGTCTCTTCAGCCAAGTAACAGGAGATAGAACAAGGGGAAATGGCATGAAGCTGTGCCAGGGCAGGTTTAGATTAGATATTACAAAAAAATTTTTTACTGAAAGAGTTGTTGGGGCCTGGAACAGGCTGCCCAGGGAGGGGGTTGAGTCACCTTCCCTGGATGTGTTCAAAGAAAGGGTAGATGAGGTACTTAGGGATATGGTTTAGCATAGGATGGGAACGGTTGGACTTGATGATCTTAAAGATCTTTTCCAACCTTGCGATTCTGTGATTCTGTGAAATCAGTTTTTAAGTGCTGTATGGAGTATCTTTTAAACACTCAGGCCAAACATTGAGATATACATGTGAAGTTTCCTCTAAGCAGATTTCTTACAATTATGTTTAGCTGGATCTTTTGTTGTGTGGTGTGGCCTGGTTCCTGCCCTTGTTGCTAGAGTGCACCTCAGCTCTTGTCTGGACTAGGAACATGTATTCCCTGTAAATGGCAATCAGGATGTATAGGGCTGCTGTCCACCTCAGTGCTCATCCTAAAACAGCCAAGATACAGGAAATAAGTTGAACCAGTAGGCAAACAAGATGTATTTTAAATATATGAAAACAGAAAAGACAATCAACTGTTTAAACAACCCACCATAATGAAATATTTTGGATTAATTTGAATGAACCTGACAAATGAAGTGAGATTAAATCAAAAAAGCTTTCTAAACATTTGCTTTCTGTTATGATCAAATGCAAAAAAGTCAAAATAAGTGTAAGATTCTTTCAGGATATATTAATCAAATAGTTTCTTGGAAAAATATGTGACATAATCATTATTTTCTGTATATTTCTTTCTAAGAGGGGAGGGTTAGCTGCAGTTCAGAAATGAACAATGTGTCACATAGTCCTAAAATCCAAATACGAAAATTTTATCTTCAAAAATACTTTTAAAAACTATTTATACATTTTTAAAGTGATTGGATTTTCACATTGTAAGTAATGGAGCCCAGACTAAGACAGGTCACGAGCTACTGAAATCCAAAGAGATTTCAGAAATCAAGGGAATACTGATATATCACTGTCTTACTTCATAATCAGTAATTCAGATATTCAAATAATGGCAGAAAAAAAAATACTAAAGGTCAAATGACACTGTTAATTGTTGCCTGGATTGATGCTGTGTCTGCAAACATACAGGCAGACAAGAAAGGGAGGAAAAAAGAGTCTTGCTTTTGTGTCTTCCTGTTCACCCAGAGGCAGAGGTAACTATTTTAAATAATTTCTTTAAAAGAATTGGGAAGAGTAAGTTAAGGCCATTTCAGAAAAAAAACAGCAGAATTGAAGTCTAGAGACTTCTTTAATGAGACCGAGGTTAACTCCTTATCCACCTTAAGCTTTAGTGTGGTGAATCATCTTCATGTGGTTAAAGAGCCAAACCAAAATTACTGTTTGCTGTCTTTAGCCTTTGCTCCCCTCGCTAGGTAATCTGCAATACATTTACACTTCGTGAACAGCTGTTTTGGAAAATAAAAATTGCTTTTTACACATGACAAAACCTGTGACACTACACTGAGGAAAAAAAATCTTTAAGTCTTGCCCTTTCATGCATCTGTCAAAATGGTAAATTTTAAGAATATCTTTTTTTAATATATAATTTATTTGAACATGTATGCACACACATGAACACACAGATAAAGAAATGCTCATAGAATAGGATATGGCAAACCTAAGCACTGACATTTATAAAACAGTAGTATGGAAGCTGCCTATGTAGTTTTCATTTAATCTCACTGTACAAACATGTTATATTTTGTCTTTATTTGTGCAATCTACATTGTTAGATTTATTCAGCAGACCTGAAATAGACTGTGTTCAGTTACTGAACAGCTCCTCAGTATATTTGGTCTCTTTATCTTATCTTTTTCCCACCCCCCATATCTCTTATATGCAGTTCACCATTTTATTCCTTAGGAACTATGAAACTTGTTCTTAATACAAAATAAAAAGGTCAGGACAAAAAAAAAGCATATTTTAAACATAAATTAATAATTATAGTAATTCTGTGAAGGTCAAATTTTACAGCAAAGAACTGAGATATAGATAGATTAATATTAAAAGAAAAAAAATCCTTTCTTTTTTTTCTTTACCTGGTGTAAGACAACTCAGACATTATTTTTCAGGACTGTTGAGCATTCTGTATCAATAAATCATGGTAGAATTTATTTTGTATTATTTCTAAATGTGAGCTTTCATCTGCTCAGAAAATCTGATCTTTATATCTCAGAAAATGATAAGCAGACATTTTAATACCACTTCTCAAAACCACTGCTGGTGCTTATGAGCTAGTAAGTCCAGCTAGTAAGTCAGTCTCACTGGGGGCCCAGCTGAAATGCTTCTATGCAAAGAGACATAGCATGGGAACAAACAAGAAGAGTTGGAGACCTGTGCATGCCCTGTGCGTGCCTGCAGGGCTGTAATGTTATTGGCATTGCAGAGATATGGTGGGATGACTCCTATGCCTGGAGCATCAGGAGAGAAGGATACAGGCTCTTTAGGAAGGCCAGGTAAGGAGGGAGTGTTGCCCTCTCTGTTAATGAGGCTCACCAAGAGCCTGTGGGTTAGGATCAGGAGGAGTGTGTGGGGCGCCATAGTGTGTGTGTGGGGTGAGGGAGTGGGGGGTGGGGTGGGGGTGTGTGTGTGTGTGTGTGTGTCTGTGTGGGTGGGTGTGTCTGTGTGTACCACAGGCCCCCTGATCAGGGAGGCTGATCAGATGAAGCCCTCTATAGACAGATAGGAACAGCCTCGTGTTCACAAGCCTTCTTATGGGGGATTTCAATCACCTCACTATCTATGGGATGGACAACACAGCTGAGCACAATCTAGGAGTTTCCTGGAATGTGTTGATGATAACTTCCTCCTCCAGGTGACGGAGGAGCTGCTGAGAAGAGGTGCCATGCTAGATGTTGTCCTCACCAACAAGGAGGGGCTGGTGGAGGATGTGAGGATCAAGAGCAGTTTTGGATCCAGCGACCATGAAATGGGGGTAGTTCTAAATCCTCAGGGAAACGAGGAGGGAGCATAGGAAACTTGCTGCCCTGGATTTCCAGAGAGCAGACTTGGGCCTATTCAGAGTAGAGTGCAATGGGACAAAGCCCTAAAAGGAACAGGAGCACAAGACAGCTGGCTAGTATTCAAGGGTCACCTCCTCTGAGCCCAGGAGCAAAGAGGAAATTAGGCAAAACCACCATGGGGCCTGCATGGATGAATAATTTGCTCCTGGGCAAATGCAAACCAAAAAAGAAAGCATAGCCAGGGTGAAAGGAAGGACAGGTTTCTTGAGAATAATACAGGGAAACTGTCTGAGCAGTCAGGGATCAGGTTAGAAAAGCTAAGGCCCTGTTAGAAATATATCTGGCCAGGAATATAAAGAAATGCAGGGAAACAAGAAAAAATTGTTACAGGTATATCAATGAGAAAAAGGATGATGAGGGAAAATGTAGGCCCTCTGGAATTGAACAGTTGATCTTGTTACCTGGGATATGGAGAAGGCTGAAGTACTTAGTGGCTTTTTTGCCTCAGTCTTCACTGGCAAGAGCTCTAGCCACTCCACCCAAGTAACGGAGGGCGAAGGCAGGGACGGAAAGTATGAGGAACTACCCACTGTTGGAGAAGATCAGGTTTGAGAACACCTAAGGAACCTGAAGGTGCACAAATCCATGGGCCCTGATGAGGTGTGTCTGTGTGTCCTGAAGGAACTGGTGGGTGAAATGGCCAAGCCACTCTCCATCCTATTTGAAAGGTCCTGGCAGTCTAGTAAAGTTCTCACTGACTGGAAAAGGGGAAATATAACTCCCATTTTTAGAAAAGGGAGAAAGAATACCCAGGGAACTACAGATCAGTCAGTCTCACCTCTGTGCCTGGGAAGATCATGGAGCAGATCCTCCTGGACACTATGCTCAGTCACATTGTGAATAAGGAGGTGATTGGTGACAGCCAACATGGCTTCACTAAGGGCAAATCATGCCTGACAAATATAGTGGCCTTTTATGATGGAGTGATAGAGATGGTGGACAAAGGAAGGATGATGGACATCATTTCCCTGGACTTGTGCAAGGCCTTCAACACTGTCCAGGATGACAACCTTGTCTCTAAATTGGAGAGACATGGATTCAACAGATGGACCACTCAGTGGAGTCAGTCCAGAGGAGGGCCACAAAGATGATCAAGGGGCTGGAGCACCTCTCCTGTGAAGACAGGCTGCGAGAGTTGAGCTTGTTCAGTCTGGAGAAGGGAAAGGCTCCAGGGGGACCTAATTTTAGCATACCAATATTTAAAGGGATCCTACAGGAAAGTGGGAGAGGGACTGTTCACCAGGCAGTGTAGTGATAGGACAAGGGACAATGGCTTCAAGCTGAAAGAGGGTTTGATCCATGGACGTGTTTAAGGCCAGGTTAGATGGCGCTGTGGGCAACCTGGTCTAGATGATCTTTGAGGTCCCTTCCAACCCAGAGCATTCTATGATCCTGTGATTCTGTGGTGTCTCAGTATCAAACGGGGATTATGTAGAAGAAAAACAGAATTTGACTAATTAGAAAAATAATTTCTTTAATAAGACACCTTTGTCTTTTTGTCTCCTGCCTGTTTTACTATACTCATACATACTCTATGCACGTTCTGAAGAAACAAATTGCGTGCTTATAAACAAAATGACCACAACAAACTGACAACAGAATGAATCCTAATCTAAGGCAAAAATCCTGTGAAAAATTAGGCGATGATAGTACATAAAAACCTTAGGCACAATGACATTAAAGTTGTGTCAGTATTTGTCTCTTTTGAAGTGTTTTAAGTAAACAAACTGAAAAAAAAAGTCATGCAGTCAGATAGAAACCCAGATTCTTTTTAAGCAAAATTTGCATTTCTCTTCCACAAATTTATCTAATTGCTTTACCATTCATGTAAGCCACTTGAAAGTTCCTATGGCAATGTACTCCTCAGTTCTTGGAATGCATGAGGAAAAACCTCCCTCAGTGTTTTTTTTGAAGACAATATACTTTCCCTTTTCTAATTTTACTTCATGAACAATATTTCTCATATTTTTGAGAATCACTATTACCTAGTTCACTTTTCTGTTTGGTATTTTTTGGCTACACATATTTCCACAAAGAATTTTATAAACATCTACCATTTCACACAGAATCACAGAATCAGAAAATGGTCGGACTTCGAAAGGTCATCTAGTCCAACCTCCCTGCCGGAGGAGGATCACCTAGCATTTACCTCCTGTATTTTCTGGATTTAAATTTAATGTCCCCATCTATCAGTTGCTCCTTACGTATTTTTGTTACTTTTCTGAGAAGCTTATATAATCTCACTAAGTGTTCTTTGAGATGCAAGGACCAAAAATGCACAATTGTTTAATAAATATTTACAAATTTGTAAAATAGTATAATATTTTCTGCAGTGTTCAGCATTATAATTAAATACTGTAAAATGTTTAATACTCCGGACACTTTCATCTTCACTACTTTGAATATCTTTGAATCTCTAGAAAGTTTTTGTCATGTCTTGAGGAGGAAGAAACCCCTGGAACTTTTAAACATTAATTCTTGCCAGGCTACTGCCATCTCAATGCTAAAATGCCCTCCATCGTTGCAATGAAGTTTCTGGTTTCTCTTTGTGGAACACCCACTATGAATGGAATGGTAAAAGCATAGAGTGAGTACAAATAGTATAGGCAATGGTGTTAATTCCCTGAAAACATCTGGAGTTGTGCTTGTACTTAATATCATGTGTTTTTCCCCTAATTCCAACAGATACAGACAAATGCTTCTAAGGACTGGTCTCCTGGGGGTCTCTGCATATTCTGAAATAACAACCATAAGGTATAATACCTAAACCCACACCTTGTTTTTCTCCTTGTTTTTCTGTAATATCTACCTAAGAAACACCATTTCATGCAGTTTAAGAATATCTTCAATAGGTAGTGGAGAATAGGAAGAATAAGTCAAGTTTTCTTTTCTGAAAGGCTTTGTTCCCTTTCTGTGTCCCACAGCCAAAGGCCTACATTTTTCAAGTATGATTGTACTCAATTTCACTGAAGTGTATTCACTTATGTTATACATAAACATCATAATTAAAACCAAAATACTTTTTTTTTAAACAATCCATGCTCTTTTCTGGAGCTAAAACACTGTAAGACTACTAAATCTTATATGTAAAGAAGAATTTCCCCTACCTGCCAGTAAAACTGTAGACCACTATATGATTTGATCAGACAAGATAGATATATGGATATAGTATGCAAGCCTGAAACCATTGAGGGAAGCAATATTGTAAAGAAAACATTTCTAAAGCAGACAGCCTGTATGGTTAAAGCAGTTAAATCTAATGGAAAGCCAGAAACATTTAACAGTTTGTTAAGGGAATACGATCTGTTTCTAGTGTAGTTTAATTTGAATCTGTAATAATTACACAACTGGTGTTTAACATACAGAACTCAAGCAGAACTGAAATGATGAAATTAAAACTGTGATGAACACTGCAAAAAGGCAGACAAGAAAGAAAATACACCCCTCACATAGCAAAGCTGCTCTATCCCTCTCCCTCTTCAGCTGGACAGGGGGAACAAAATTAAATTAAAATTCTGTGGGTTGAGATAAAAACAGGAGAGTTAACTCAGTAGGAATTACTGTCACAGGCAAAACGGACTCAACTTGGGAAATTTATGTAATTTTTTACAATGAAATCAGAGTAGGATAATGAAAAAAAAATAACTTAGAACATCAGAGGTGTCACCAAGTTCAGAAACACTTGCCGTCGGATCAGCAGCATACTGTTGGAGATCAGGCCTGAAGTCATTTGAAAAACTTGGAAGTGCACAAGTCCATGGAACCTGATGAGATGAAACCATGAGCCCTGAAGGAACTGGATGATGAAGTTGCTAAGCCACCCTCCATCATATCTGAAAAGTCATGGCAGACAAGTGAAGTTCCTGTTAACTGGAAAAAGGGAAAAGTAAGCCCCATTTTTAAAAAGGAAAGAAAGGGAGATTGGGGGAACTACAGACTGGATAGTCTCACTTTGTGTGCAGCAAGATCATGGAGCAGATGCTGCTGGAAAGTATGCTCAGGCAGGTAAGGGGGTGATAGGTGACAGCCAACCAACATGAGTTCACTAAAGCTCAAGTTGTGCCTGACAGTTTTGGTGGTCTTCTGTAATGGGTTACAGCAGTAGTGGGTAAGGGAAGAAAAATTGTCGTCACCTATCTAGACTTGTGCAAAGCATTTGGCACTGTCCTGTATGACATCCTTGTCTCTAAATTGGAGAGACATGTAATTGATGGATGGACCACTCAGTCGATAAGGAATTGGTTGGATAGTCACACTCAAAAGAGTTGTGGTTCGTTGTCCAAATCAAGACCAATGACAGGTGGTATTTTTCAGGGGTTGGTACTGGGACTAGCACTGTGTAACGTCTTTGTTGGCAACGTGAATAATGGGATTAAATGCAGCTTCTGCAATTTCGCTGATGACAGTAAGCAGTATGGTGCAGTCAATGTGCAGGAGAGAAGGGATACCATCCAGAGGCACCTTGACAGGCTTGAGAGGTCTGCACACGTGAACCGTATGAAACTCAGTAAGTGTAAGTATAAGGTCCTACACCTAGGTCAGGGCAGTCCCCAGTTTTAGTACAGACTGGGGGATGAACAGATTAAAAGTTGCTTGTGAGAATTACTTGGGGTTGTTTGCTGATGAGAAGCTCAGCTTGAGCCAGCAATATGTGCTAGCAGCCCAGAAAACCAACCGTATCCTGGACTGGAACAAAAGAAGGGTGGCCAGCGGGTCAAGGGAAGTAGTTCTTCCCCTCTTGACTACTCTTGTAGTACTCCATCCAGCTCTGGGGCCCCTAACATAGGAATGATGTGGAGATGTTGGAGCGAGTCCAAACGAAGGCCACAAGTTAATCAGATTGAGAAAGGTGATTCTCCCCCTCTTTCTGCTCTGGTGAGACCCCAGCTGGAGCACTGCCTTCAGCTCTGGAGTCCTCAACACAAGAAGGATATGGATCTGTTGGAGTGTATCCAGAAGAGGGCCATGATGATGATCAGAGGACTGGAGCACCTCTTGTATGAAGACAGGCTGAGAGAGTTGGGCTTGTTTAGTCTGGAGGAGAGAAGGCTCCAGAGAGAGACCTTATTGCAGCCTTCCAGTACCTGAAGGGAACCTACAGGAAATCTGGAGCGGGACTCTTTACTAGAACATGTAGTGACAGGACAATGGGTAATGGGTTTAATTTGATAGACCGTAGATTTAACTTTTCAGAAGAAATTCTTCATGATGAGAGTGGTGTTACAATGAAACAGGATCCCAAAGAGAGGATGTGTATGCCTTCTCCTTTGTTCAAGGCCAGGTCCGATGGGGTTTTGGGCAACCTGGTTTAGTGGAAGGTGTCTCTGCCCATGTCAGGGGTTGGAACTAGATGATCTTTAAGGTTGCTTCCAACCCAAACCGTTCTGTGATTTAGTCTATGATTCTACAACACTTGAATCAATAACCCTTGGGGGTTGAGAAGGGACACACATACAGGGATGTGTAGAAGGCTTACTACACACCCAAAAAAGGCTTATAGCTATGACATGACAACTTACACTGTCAGAATAAATACCCTGTTCCTTTAGGTCAATGGTGCTGGTCTAAATTGGAGTGGAGGGGTTTAGGCCTTGGTTTGTGTCAGGGTATTTTCTGTGTGTTCTATAATAGAAATTTGAGAACAAAAATTGTTTCCACCTGATACCTGTATCAGTTTAGTAAATACATTTTAAATTATACACCACTGAGCGACATGACTCAGATCTAGTGACAGTCTCACCTAAATTTCCTATTTTATGCCTGTACAATATGTTTCATCCTAAAGTAGGCAACTAAACTGAGTCCTTAAATACTCTCGGTATTGGCAAGACATGGAACTCCTAGTGCCTGGTAAATTTTAGTAAAACTTACCTTGAAATGATTTGGACACTTTCCTGTCAATAATAGCACTTTGTAAATATAAGAGAACTGTATCCTTACATTCTTTAATATTTGTCTAGTGGTAAGAAAATACACTGCATTGCTTCCTTGTACCTTATGAAGTAAGATATAACTTAAGGCAAGATGTAAGTCAAAGAGTAAACAAAACCAGGTAATTCCTCAGCGTATGTGAGCCACTCAGCAAGTTAGGGCTTTTGAAGGTGAAAGGATGGATTTCTGTCACCAAGGAATTTGAGTAAAAGTCATTCTTTTGGTTTGATCTTTTAATTTGCTACAGCTAGCTTTAGCAAATACGGAACTTAAACTCTATATCCTGTCATTCTGAATGTGGCTATATGTTCTGACAAGCTAAAGAAAAACAACTTGGAGTACAGGCCAAGGTACTTGAAGAAAGTTTCAAAGGAATCGGAATTTGATGTAACTCTTTGAAGCATCATATTTCTTAGATATTTGTAATAATATTAAGCTTTTCACAATATATATAAGTTAAGGTAGTTGTCTTAAATTATCTCCCTTGCTTCTTCATAGCCAAGGAAGCAATACAAAACACTCGCCTACAAACCTAAAGCAAATATTAACCTGTGACTTCCTTTTCTTCTTATGCCTCTCCTTAGCTAGAAGTTTAAGATTTACTTTCCTCACCTTTCCATCACATTGCAAATTTTCTTGTAGAGGTCAAATGAGTACGTACTGAATTCAAACCCTGAAGATACGTACTTTTCATTTTAACAAAATTGTTTTTCTAGGATCTGTAAATTAATTCAGAGAAACTGAAGAGGAATTCTTTTTACATTTATACACTTCTGTCCAAGTCAAGGCTTTACTCTAACGTAATTTTAACATCTGTGAACACCGCAATAAAAGCTATCTTGAATATACAATTTTGTTACAGATAAAATAATTCTTGGCTGACAGAGTGTTATCTAGTACAGATATGGCATTTTGCGTGAAGCTGAAGTGAAGAAACACTTATGTCTAATAGAAACTGCTATGGCAATCAGCAGAAGAGTGTTTCAGAAAATGGTGATGAAAATATATTAGACTTACAGAAAAGTATATGAGAAAATGGATTGCTTACCTCACAGAGAAATGAATTAGGGCATATGTCAGCAAAAGTATACACAATGGAGATAATATAGAGAAAGTATCATAAATCAAGGGTTTCTATTGTTTTTTTTCTTTTGGTTTATTTTAAGAGAAGATCAATGGGAACACTAGTGAAATTAAAATCAACAAATTAAATATATATTAAAGGGTTCAGGTTTGGGTTTTTTTCTCTTTTTTTTCTTTACATTACATGTCATGGAATTTCCACCAAATTACCTTGAAGTAAAAATGCTTAATCCAAGTGAGGACATAAATGTGGAGAGGCATGACAAGAATATTCCAAGAATTAAGAATATCCAAAGCAGACTTTGGTGTTTGGGCAGGATATAAACTCTTACATGTGAAAAGCAATTTATGACGGGCAAAGTGACAGTGGCAACACAGTAGATTATTCCACATCAATTCAATATAGAGTTCCATGGATCTTCATCAGAGAATCTAATTCTTAGTACTTCACTAGATATTCTCATATGTTAGACTAGTGTTTTATTAACACAGTTATTCATATGAGAAATTGGGCGATGTGTCTGGAAATGCAATTTTCCGGTATTAGCTAGGCTGCTATCAGGGATTCACCTGTTAAGTGCACAGCTGTATTTTTGTAAAGCATTTTCTTAATTTCATAACAATTTAAAGACAACACATTCAATAGATCAGTTTGTGGAGTTTCTGTGGATAGGAAGTGTAGTCTTTTTTTGTTGTTGTTGTTCACGTTTTTTCTTTGTTTTTCCAGCAGAAATTGGTAACATTAACAATGTCAACAGTATAGAAAGTCACAAGTATAGCTAAGCTAATATTTTACCTTCTTGCACTGTTATATAATAAAAAAACACAAGAAAGTGAGTATCTGAAGTTTAAAACAATTTCTGAAACTTTGTTTATATAAAAATACATCTATGATGGAAGGAATGAAAGGGTACAAATACGTTATACATATTGAGAATTGTAGGTAGCAATGAAGTCATCTATTAGTCTCTTTTTCTCTAAACTGAGCGAACCTTCTATCCTTAGTTTCTCCTCATAAGTCATAAGTCATGCCCTCTACTACTTTCAATATCTTTGTTACCCTCATTCTGGCACATCCTAGTATTTTAATATCCTTCCAGTATTGTTGAGCCCAAAATGGCACTTGGTATTTGAGGTGCAGTTGCACCAATGCTGAATATAGTGGGGTAGTCTTTCAATTACTTAGCTATGCTCTCTGTGCTTAATGCACTCCAGTTTATGGTTGGCCCTTTTGGCCACCAGGTCACACACTGTTGACTCATATTGAGTTAACCATCAACCAAACAAGGCCCAAAGTTCTCTTTCTGCAGGGCTACACTCATGTCCCTCAGTCTGTACCTGTACCTGTATCCGTATCTGTATCTGTAACCATATTTATCACTACATCTACACCTACATCTATATCTATGTCTATATCATCTATAACTACATCTACATCTTCATCTACATCTCTCTCTGTATTTATATCTATACCATCTGTCTGTATCCAGGATTACACTATACCAGCTGCAAAATCCAACATGTGTTCTTGTCAAGTTTTCTATGGTTGTGTCCTGGTTCCAGCTAGAACAAGAGTTAATTCTCACAAGGAGCCAGCACAGGTGAGCCGAGCGGGCCAAGGTTGCTTTTTACACCATGTTACAGCAACGCTCCCCATAAAAGGGGGCTAGTTTTGGAAGGGTGGTTCCACAAGGCTCCAAGATGGTCTTGAGTGTGGGTAAAGCACCTGGTCAGTCATCAGATGAGTAAAGTGCTTTTGTTCTCACTGTTGGTGTATTCTGTCCCTTCTCCCTGTGCTGGGTCAGTATACTGTCCTTTTGTCCACTTCTCCTCCCTGTCTGGCTGCAGTAGGGGTGAGGTAGCGGTGTGTGGTGCTCAGCTGCCACCTGGGGCTGAACCATGACAGGTTGGTAATTTCTCAGCACTCTGATCTATCAAGGTCTCTCTACCCTCAAAGGTATCAAAGACTGCTCCTAATTTAGTCTGATTGGAAAAACTTACTGAGCATACACTCAACTCCTGTGTCCAGGTCATTGATTAAAAACAAATTAAAATAAAGAGAAGTAGCCCTAAAATTAAATCTTGTGGAATACCACTGGTACCTCTCCACTAGCGAGGTATTACTGCATTTACTAAAAGTCTTTGAGACCAGCCGTTCAGGCAATTGTTCAAGTTGATTTAGGAAAAGGAAGTCTCCCCAAAAGGTAATTGTATCTTTCATAAATCACTGAAAAACTGACTTTTACTGATTTTCAGGAACTTCTGAAAATCAAAGGAGCTTCCCAAAAGTTTTAGATTTTTGTCTGCCTACAGATGGTCTTCCAGTAACATCATCTTTCAGTACAGAAAAAAAAATGAGATTTATAATACTTTCTTCACTATTCCATTCCACTGCAGAAGGAAAGTGGGAAAGGCTATCAGTGAGAATCATAACACTATCTTTTTCTTATCCTCTTACCTTTCTCTTAATCTCTTAATCTGTTTGACAACTAACAGTAAAGTCCATTTGGATTTAAGGAATAACTTGGAAGAAAGTGTGAATGGAGAACAGAGTCAATTGACTAGCCAAGGAGTAGCTGAAACATTTAAAAAACCCCAATAGAATATTGATGTAAATAATTCAATAAATGAATAGATGTCATGCTTCTGTAAGGAATATCAAGGCATTTCTGAACAGATATCTATCTGCACTTCAAAAGTTATAATTTTCAATGTTAAGCATTTGAAACTGATCATCTTTTTCTCCAAAGAGAAGTTTAATTTTTTGTCCTGCAGTCAGCCAAAAAGTCTTAGAGTGGGAAATGTTTCTTTTCTTGTTTCTGACAATCACATGGAGTATGTGACATGGAATTGAAGACAGAACATGACTCCACGCTATTAGTTAACACATATGTCAGGTATAAACATTGTTTTAGCAATGTTCCAGTTATCCAAATACTACTTTTTCACTTCTTGAGCAAGAGAGGGAAAAATGTTATTCTTGAAGGCTACTATAGGTTTTTTATGTTTATATTTTTTCCATGTTTATGTCTTAAAGAATAAAAAGAATTCCATTTCTATATAGAAATTTGTTTCTGTGAATTACAAGGCTCGGTTAATTTTGATCACTCCTTTGTTAACCTCATTTTGTCACTGCTTTGCATCTTGAGTACATCCAAAAAAATTAATTTGAATTTTCATAAACAGCTTGGGCACTGCCAGTGCTGCCTGCAAACTGAAAGAAATTACACAGCATAATTGACTTAAAATAAATGAAACACAATTGGATTTGCCTTATTGAGTTTACATAAAGTAGTTAAATTTACCTAAATCTTTATAATTACAATATGGCACATTTTGAAGTACAGAAATTAGGTCTGATTCACAGATGCCATTTATTTTAGATTTTGCATATTCCTTTATCTTTTAATCTGTTCTTTTGAACTACTTTTTTTTCCTGTGAAGTTGAATACATGTAGTTGAAGTCAGTTCATGAAAAATAATCCCCCAAACAAATGTAAATACAGTAATCCTTCTGTAAATTGTCCATTTGATACTGAAATTAAATGAAGCAATCAAATAGCCTGACTCAGCCAGGTAGTAGGATGATTCTATTTGAAATAGTAAGCAGATGTATGTAAAAACTAACGCTGATTGTCAACTTGCTAATTAAAATGTATTTGCTCATAGAGCACACTGCATTGATGGATTCATTTCAGACAGAATCATCTTGGTCCAATAATTAGATCTTAATATTTCTATTCCTTAGTTGTTGACTACAACCCTGTAATTGTACAAAGGGGATTTTCTTTAAGTGTTGGGCATACGGAAAGATCTAAGACTCCGTATAACTTTATAGCTTCATATTTTGAAGAACGTTATATACCACTCCGCAGCTATGCTAAATTGATCTCATGCAAAATTTAACCCTCATACCTCCCCCATGTTGAGCTTAATACCTCAAAATTTATTCAAATAACCTGAAGTGGTTTATGTTCTGCTGGGTGTTTTTTTGTTTGTTTGTTTTGTTTTGTTTAGTTGGGGTTTTTTAATGTATCTGTGGTTTGGTGACTTTTTCTTAAATAAAAATCCCTATTTACACAGCCTTCTGAAAGCAGTCAAAATCTAGATCTTCCTGATCCTCTTATTATTCTAGATTCCAACTACATAATTGAGCTTTACTTATAGCTGCAAAATAATAAAATAAAACTCACCATTTTCAATTTAAACGCTTAAGAGCATGGGTTGTTTGGGAGGCTATTGTTAGGAACTATAGCAATTTGGAGAGCCAAAATGTTTCCTGAACTTGCAACATCACCTGGAAACAAATAGGAAGTAAATTAAGTACACTGAACTCTACAATAACATGCAGTTTGCACAGAGTCTTTCTAGGTGAAAAGGTTCACTTGAGTGAATCATGTAATGATTTGCTTGAGGTTTTGGTTATTACTCATGCTTGGATTACATTCTTCTGATTGCCTACATTTGAGATCTAACCTTTACTATATTGCTTTTAAGCATTTAGAATTTATTCACCTGGAAATATTGAGAAAATTGATCTATTGTAAATAAACCCCTGTTCTATTGTTACAATTAAAATGTGTCCGGATTAGCACTGGATCAGACACTATTTTGCCAGGAGTGGGTTAATTACCTCACTCAAAGCCTAACTACTGTACCTCAAAATCATTATAACTAATCAGCAGCTTTATCCAAAAGTTAGTACAAGATTTTCCATTGGCTTGCAAACTTGAAAGTGCTGCTTTCTATGAAATATATTTATTGTTGGCATCCAAACAATGCTTTTTAGAAACTGAAAAGAGTAGTAGTAGTGACAGTTAGCTGTGAGAAAACATGCTGGTTTACTGAAACACCTAATGTGAAGGCAAAAATACAGCTGATGTGGCATGTTTGAAAGATGAGATTTAAGAGAGGTGTTAAGTTCTGAACTGGTGATCTATGCAGTGGGAACCTGGCTCACTTTAAACTCAGAATCTAAAATCAGACCTTCCTGAGCCAAAATATTATGTAGAATTAATTTGAATTGGAATATTATTTTGCTTAGAAATCCACATCTATTATGTTTTTTTATTGTTGTCAATAAACCTTTCTTGGTGAAAGAGGGTACCATTGTGCATTCAAAATAAAAATAACTAAAACACTTTAGATCTTGCCAGCCAATCAAAATTGGCACAATTCATCTAAAGCTGTATAAAAGATGAATTTGAAAATAGAATACAGACCATATTGTGGTGCTCCAGAGGCATTCTTGAATCATATTTAAGGTGACTTGAACATCTAATGGCCTTAACCCGTCCCTGTTGTCCCCCTCTTTTTCATTTAAAGTAAGAAACCAGCATACAATGGCCCTGTAAGCCAGAATCATATTAGTCATTGAAAAGCATGAAGAATGCAGGGAGACAGGATCCTCTTTTGTGTATGTTGTGGTTTAACCCCAGCCAGAAACTGAACACAAAACACTCAATCACTCTCCCCCAGTAGAATGGGGGAGAAAATCTGAAGCGTGAAAGTGAGAAAACTCATGGGTTGAGATAAAGACAGTTTAATAGGTAAAGCAGAAGCCATGCACAAACAAGATGTGGAATTCACTCCCCACGTCCCACTGTTGGGAAGGTGCTCAGCCAGCTCTAGAGAGCTCCATCACTCGTAACAGTTATTTGGGAAGACAAACACGTCCACTCTGAAGGTGTCCCCAGCTTTATTTTGTCTTCTTCTTCCAGCTCTTCTATTCCTGAGTGTGATATCATATGACATGAGATATGTTAATGGTCAGCTTTCCTGGCTGTGTCCTCTCCTAACTTGTGCACACTCAGCCTACTTGCTGGCGGGGTGGTGTGAGAAGCAGAGAAGACCTTCACTCTATGTAAGCACTGCTCAGCAGTAACAAAAGCAACTCTGTGGTATCAGTGCTGTTTCCCAGCACAAACCCAAAACACAGCCCCACACTAACTACTATGAGGAAAATTAACTCTGTCCCATGTACTCAAATCATTCTAATATTAGCTAGTAGACTTGTCTGGCAGTCTGCATATTTAATTAATGTTATTCAGTGCTTCATCTTTATGAAAAAGCAAGCAAACAAAATCCACCAACAAACTGTTTAATGTTTTGAAGTAGTTGTATGTTCAAAATGAATACTGTAGCATTCATAAAAAGAAACATATTTGTCTGTTCATTTCCCTAAAGAGGAATTTGCTCTTACTTACTTAATTTTTTTCCTGTAATTGGAGTCTTATATTATGAAAAGTAGTTTCTTGTTGTTTCTTTGTTGTTAAAAAAAAAAAAGCCAAAACCAAAACAATCACCACAGGGTCATATTTGATCATGTGTGAATTAACCAGAAAGCTAACGCTCTCTTTCATTGTTCTGATTACTACCAGCCCACTGATGCATTCCCCTGCATCTTGCTATAAGCAAGTAGCTTTCTGTTGTCTTCTCCATCCACAAGTATAAATATTTAGACTGTTTGTAATCTTGAAGTGCCTTGTATGCAACCATTGTAGATTATTTATATTTAAAAATCTTTAAGAATATATTAAGAACCTTAATATATATCCAAAAGAATAAGTACAGAGGTCAGGGACAGGATCTAAATGTTTTAAGTGAGTTCAACAAAAAGTATCAACAGCTCAGCTGTGCTTTTCAGCCTTAATGCTTGCTCCTGCCCTTGTGTTAAGAGCCACAGGTCCATAACTCTTACTGCTCCATCTGTGTTATGAATTCCTAAAGGTTATGAATTTACCAGCGTGTCCTACTTCTGTTGCTGGAGGAATTATTCACAAATTTCCCTTTTTTTAAAGAATTTTACTATTAAACATGTATAATGACCAATTATGACAGTGAATGAAAACTACTGTCCTACTTCTGTTGCTGGAGGAATTATTCACAAATTTCCCTTTTTTTTAAAGAATTTTACTATTAAACATGTATAATGACCAATTATGACAGTGAATGAAAACTAAAAGGCAAGTTTGTGGGACTGTGGACATTCATTATAAGCAATTATATACCTGGAGTTATTTTCACAGAAGAATGTTCACTATACCTTTAACTTTCCAATACTGATAATACAGGCAGACATAATGATTTTTATCCCTTTAGGTTTACCGTGTTAGAATAACATGAATTTCAAATAATCTTTGACAAAGAAATATGCTGTTAAATGATCTAACTGCCATCAGAATAAGAAAAGAAGTAAACATGTGGACATACTGATAGTGATTTCCCACAGCCTGATCCTTTATGGATGAAATAGTTCTATTCCAGACTGATTATTCTGTCATTCACTAGAGCCTATCTTGTCTGCTGCTGTCACACTTGGTCTTTGACATTAACAATAAGATTAGCACCAGCTCTGACTGTCACAACACCAGGCAGAGCCCAAAAAGATACCAGAGAACTTACTTTGGTACAATTAAATTTAAAGCAGACCTTCAAATCTGCCCCTCTAGGCAATGATTCTCAACCTAGGCCTAGAGCAGAATGTTGAAGTCCATTTGGAAAGGGGAATGTCAGCATTGTTTTGATAGCTCCCATTTTAAATCTTTAAGATATGTATGTAAATTATGTGATTGATTTTATTATATGACTAATATGATTAACATGTATAATACATATTATACATCTATAATACATATAATACAAATATTAACATAATTTTTGTCCTTCAGTTTATCAGTGTGTAGTTCTGCCTTGTGATTCATATAAATAAAAATTATGCAGAGTACTTTTACAACTGCAGATTTTAATTTACTGCGATGAGACTGTTAATAGATGCCTTCAGTCTCTTTGAACACGTACGCGTCTCCTTTGGGAAAGCAAAGCAAAGAGTATATGCACACAGGAGAGGTACAGGGCAGAATTGGATGCTTCCTTAAATGTCTTGAGGAAGTGAGGCGCTATTGGAAATTAAACAGCGATGACAGTTGGGTCTCAAGAAAAGAGTTTAAATGAAAACAAACTAAAATAATCTGTGCTGAATGTCATAGTCTGGCAATTTTGTTTAATTAAAGCTCCTATTTGAGATAATGCAAAAATCTGTTTTTCAAAATATTATGCATTGACATTTGACATATAGAGGATTTAATGTTTATTCAATGAGAAGGAATCAGATTAAATATTGCTTTTTAATTATTCTAACATTTTTGTTTGTCACTTAGATTAGAAACAACTATTTAAACTACTTGTTCCGGGGTTCCGCTTAATATATTTGGATTTCTAGAACTTTTATGAAAAGATTTTTTTTTCTTGTTATAGACCCCCCCAATTCTACTCTTATTATGAAAAAAACCCCAACACATCAATAAAATTTTTTAATACTAATAAACTCATGATCATAGAACTAGAAAAAAATAATTGTGTTAGATTATAGACACGTAAGTAGCCCATAGTTTCCTTCTTTCTCTAAGCGAAGGTTCTAATGATCCTTGTATGCCTTCATTCAAGTCTCTGTGGCTGATAATTGTTTCTCAAACAGCACTTTCAGGCTTAATACTATCTGATGCTTCACGTTCTAAAGACATGTACCTGATTGACCAAAGTGGCCTTCCATGGCACAGAAATCTTAATTTTTTAGAATACTTTGCAAACTTTTGTTTCATTTTAGTTTATGAATATTCAAAACCTACAAAACCCTACCCTTTATTTCTGCATTTTCAAATGACAATTTTCAAAGCTGAAAGCTTACAATATGTATAAAATTCTGTTACTCCTCAGAAAAATATTATTTGTGCAGGAGGCTAAAAATACAGCATCAATATTCTAATTTTAAATACAGAGGAACTGAGGTTAGCTTGAATGAAGAAGATAAAATTTTAATCTCATCTTGGAAAAAAGATTAAAAGTTCAGGAAAATTCAGGAAGCATCTTTAATCTTCAAATTAATTGCCACCAGTGCCATTTCCAAATACAAATGCAGTTATTGTTTTCCTATGTAACTTCATTGGCAGCTTTTTCTCCCTGTCAATGTAAATACCTGGTACTCAGCTGCCCTTATATCTTGCTGCTATATCTAGTTCTAATTTTGCTGTTTCTAGAATAAAAGTGTAGAGAGCTAATCAGATTACTTTCAAAATGAGATAACATAACATAAACCTCGAAGAATACAGTAACATAGGAGAAAACACAAAATAAAATGAGTCCTCTTGCTAGCTCATTCAAATAAAAGTTTAGAGATTTCCAGAGTATGTCTTTCTAACAGGTAAAAATGTTTTTCTCATTAATAAGGAAAATGTTATGATTTGGCTGCAAAATGAACCCTTGAACTTGACTCAGTGTGATGTGCTAAGAAATTGGAATAATTATATTTTACTGAGAGTTTTTCTGAAAGCTACGGGCTTTCAAATCCCACAAGTGGTACCTCATTTAAAACACGATATCCTTTAATTATAGTATATTTTGTCTTAAGAAATTTAACCTCCCTGAGGCATAGAAACTATGTTTCAAAGGGAAAAAAAGAATTCAAGTCTTTAAGCATGGAAAAAAGAGAAAATCAATACTGCAGGTTTTTTAAAACAAACAAAAGTGTAGCTGTAGTGCTTTGCAAGAAACAAGACTGATGCTTTTAAGTGAAACAGTCAGCTCCATTAGGCTTGTTTCCTGGTTACTGATACCTAACAACTTCTCATCTTATCAGCTAAAGTAAACACACGTGTCACCTGCATCATGTAATCATGCCTAGTTGTCATGATGATTCATTGTAAGTAATTAGCTACCATAACTCAAATGGATGAATTTGAATGCAGTACTCTATTGTTTCCGAATGTATTAAATACAACAGGTAAATTCCAAGAGAAGAACAGGATCCATACCCTGGCTTTAAGGGTCTAAAAAAATCATAGAACCATAGAATGCGTTAGTTTGGAAGGGACCTGTAGAGGTCATCTAGTCCAACCTTCCTGCAGTAAGCAGGGACACCTTTAACTAGATCAGGTTCCTCAGAGCCCCATCAAACCTGACCTTGAATGTTTCCAGGGATGGGGACTCCACCAGCTCTCTGGAAAACCTGTTCCAGTATCTCACCACCCTCCTAGTGAAGAACTTCTTCCTCATGTCTAATCTCACCTACCCTGCTCTAGTCTAAAACCATTGCCCCTCGTCCTATTACTTCATGCCCTTGCCAACAGTCCCTCTCCAGCTTTCTTGTAGGTCCCCTTCAGATAGTGTAACGCTGCTATAAGGTCTCCCTGGAGCTTTCTCTTCTCCAGGTTGAACAAGCTGATCTCTCAAACTGTCTTTATAGAGAAGTGCTCCAGCCCTCTAATCATCATCGTGGCCCTCCTCTCTGGATGCATTGGAACAGGCCCATGTCCTTCTTGTGCTGAGGGCTCCAGAGTTGGATGCAGTAGTCCAGCTGGGGTCTGTCTCCCCAGAGCAGAATAGAGGGTGGAGCGTCACCTCCCTCAGTCTGCTGGCCACACTTTTTTTGATGCAACCCAGGATGCGATTTGCCTTCTGGGCTGCAGCTGAAGACTGGTAGCTGATGTCTAGCTTTTCATCCATTAGTACCCCCAAGTGCTTTTCTGCCGGCTGCTCTCTGTCACATCATCCTCCAGCCTATATTGATAATGAGACCCAGGTTGAACTTCATGAGGTTTGCACAGGTCCACCTCTAGCTGGTCCAAGTCCCTCTGGATGATATTCCTCTGATGTGCTGACCACGCCATTCAGCTTGGTGTCATCTGCAAACATGCTGAGGGTGCACTCGACCCCACTGTCTATGCCACTGGTGCCAGTACAGATCCCTGGAGGACAGCACTTATCACTCCTCTCCATGTGGACTCGGGCCATTGACCCATATCATCTGGATCCGACCATCCAGCCAATTCCTTATCCACCAGAGAGTAGACCCATCAAATCCGTATCTCTCCAGTGTAAAGAGAAGGATATTGTGGAAGACTGTGTCAAAGGCTTTGCAGAAGTACAGATAGATGATATCCGTAGCTCTTCCCTTGTCCACTGATGTAGTCACTCCATTGTAGAAAGGTTGATCAGGCAGGACTTGCCCCATGGTGAAGCAGTGCTGGCTGTATCAAGTCACCTCCCTGTCCTCCATGTGCCTTGGCCTTCCTGACCTCATCTCTACATAACTGGGCAGCATCCCTATACTCTTTCCAGGATGCCTGATCCTGCTTGAACTGTAAGTGCAATTCTTTCTTGCCTTTAATTTTGACCAACAGGCCGTGCTGGTCTCTTGCCTTCCTTGCTCGATTTCTTACATTTGGGGATCAAGAGCTCTTGTGCTCTACAGAAAACTTTCTTAAAGATTGCCAGCTCTGTTCTTCTCCCTTGTCCCTGGGGACAGTTTTCCAAGGGGTTCTATTGACCAACTCCTTGAGGAGCTGAAAGGTTCCTTTCCTAAAATTCTCAGGGTCCAGCATGTACAAGAGTACATACTGCTAATACCCACTAGATGGCCCAGGGCAACGTGCTTTCACGGTGAAGCTGGAAACACTTTGAGCAGGTTGTTACATTAAATAACCTCCGGAGGTCCCTTCCAGCCTAAATTCTTTGGTTATTTTGAGATCCAGTGAGTATTGCAATTGTTTTCTACATGCATTGTGCTTAATAGAATTTGTCTGAAATGATTTAATACTGGTAACAACTGAAAGAAGCTGTCCTTCTCTACTTCAGATGTCCACAGAGTGTCAGCTAAGACACCATGGTCATCATTAGCTTCCTCCTTATTTGGTAAAGATTGACAGGCATTGAAGGATTATCCGCTATATAAAGAGGCATTGAAGCTGTGAACACCCCAGCTTGCAGTGAACATTGTAGAGGCACACTAAATTCATAGTGGGTTTGTGAAGGAAATTTGGTCTTTGTGTACATTAAGGTCCTAAACAGGACTACTCAGATTTAGAACTGAAAACTTAATTGTCCTAATTACCTTATGACCCCTGTTGTACCCTATTCCTATTTCTCTGAGTCTTTTCTGTATAACATATTTGTTGTTTTGTTCAAAGGAGCTCATGGATAATAGAGTGATACGAATACTCAGCAAGAGTTCATGGAGAATATTTGCCAAAATGTGCCAGTTTCCTTTCTTACAGATGGAAGAAATTCAGCAGATGTTTGTATATATACATATGATGATTTTTGAAAGACACAACCATTGTTAATTTTCTTTATGCAGTATGCTTTAATAGTCAGAATTTCTGGAGTGATGTGATTCAAGGAAAGAAACTTTTTCTATGGGCTAGGACCTCCAATTTGAGAGTGTCTACAAAAGCCTGGTCCCCCCTTGTTCTCGAGACTTACTTCCCTGTTAATGTGAATCATAATGCACCTAGACTCTGTGAGGAAGGAATGGCAAATTTTGAAGCATAGACTAAGCAAACAGTTATTGAAGCATAGAATCATAGAATAGTCAGGGTTAGAAGGGACCCCAAGGATCACAGAGTTCTAACCCCAATGCCACAGGCAGGGACACCAACCTCAGGCCTGGATTTACACAAGATTGCCCAGGGCCCCATTCAACCTGGCCCTGAACACCTCCAGGGAGGGGGCATCCACTATGTCTCTGGGTAGCCCGTTCAAGCACCTCACCACTCTCTCTGTAAAGAACTTCCCTCTAATATCTAATCTAAACCTTCCCTCCTTTAGCTTTAGTCCATCCCCCCTTGTCCTGCCATTATATATCCTTTTAAAAAGTTGATTCCCCTCCTGTTTATAAGCTCCCTTCAGGTACTGGAAGGCTGCAATGAGGTCCCCCCGCAGCCTTCTCTTCTCTAGGCTGAAGAAGCCCAGTTCCTTCAGCCTCTCTTTGTATAATAAATGCATTTGATTAATTTTACAGCTTGTCATGAAGCTTTTGTCAGTGTAGAAGCTGCAAATCTCTCTAGTTTGGCATTCCAAACATTTTACATTACTTGCAAATTTTGTACATTGGTAGAATTATTAAATACATCTACAACACATGAATGCATATAAATCAGAAATCATCCACTCCAGTGGAATTTATATACTGTGAGTATTCCTGTAATTACTTTAGAAATTGACCATTTGTAGTCTATATTTTCTATTCTTAAATGTGCAATATATGTGGTAATCTGAGCTTCTAATGTACCATAAATAATATCATACTTTAGTTAACAAAGTACCACAGTCATGCAGTGTTAAATGTCACATCAACATTTTCTCGTTTATTTTCAATTGCTATCTATTAGTATTTTGAAATATTAAATAGTCTGTGTAGCATTGTGTTCAATGGTTACTTAAATAAGCTGTATTCAGTGTGATGAACCATTGGACAAAAGTTGAAGAGAGAAACAAGATTTTATGCAAAATATTTAGGTGGTTTTTTTCCTAACTTCATAATGAACAATGCTACCTCTGGGGGAAAAAAAATAAATAAATGTGTCAAATTTGATCTTAAGAGTTAAGTTTCCAAAAATACCTTGTAGAGTGTACCTGTATGAAACTGTAAGTGCATCTGTAGAATTAATCAAGACTAAATATGAACAGGAAAGATCGGTATTATGGTCATGGATGTAAAAGGTTAAAGGAAATTTCCATATTTAAATGAATTTTCCAAATATTGTAAAAAATAACAAAATAATGGGCAAGTCCATGTTCTCAACTTTTCCCACAAAACTTAAATCTATAGAAAAAAATCTTCAGTGTAAAAAAGAAGTGCAATAGTCTCAGGGCCAGATGGAGACATTTTTTTAGATGAGTGTATAATCTCCTATTTTTACTGCTGGTAAAATTTCTAAAAAGTGAAAACTAATGAAAACCAAATCTTACATCAAGAATTATAAACCAATTATTGTTTGCATCACAATGCCACTAATAAAAAGGCAAAACATGTACTTCGTGGCTTTTAATTCTTTAAAAACAGGGAATAGGAAACAAGTATTTGTCTCAAAGATCATGGTATCTAAGTCAAGAAGCACCTACTCTTATAGACAAATGCAATGTCCATAAAACCCAATTAGTTTCTTTACTGGTCATGAGATGACAATCTCCTAGAACTGTCATTTTGACTGGCTCTAAAAATCCATAGTAACAATAGCAGAGAGTATGAAGGGCAGTTGGAAAGAACATTGTCCATCTTTACATTTGTTTTTGAGTGTGACAGGCACATGATTTGTCTTATTTGAAATAACAAAACACATTGCTTGCATGTTGAATACTAGGATTCAGCTGTACCACACTTTATGAACCAGATATTTGTAAAGATATTCACTGATAGATATCTTAAAAAATTACAGATGGTCAAAAGCTTTCTAGGCACTTATGTTTATGTTTATTTGGAATCTCAACACATTTTCCATCAAAATAACTCTGCAGCAACATACCTATCCTTTAGCAAAATTCTATTCTTGTCTTAACTATCTGCTCATAAAATTAATAAGAAAGATATGCAGAGGTTTGAGATCATTATTTCCTAAATGCTTAGGAAAGTGCCTATTATTAAGTCTTACAATATTAAATTGCTTATGCACATTTCCCTATGCTTTCACCCATTCAAAACCTGATATTTAGCAATGCCAGAGTAGGACTTGACATCATAGTAGCCATGAAGACTTTATGTAATCTGTTTATACAGAAAGATTGTCTAATTCTGGCTATTCTTTATTTTACCGTGCACTATTTGCATGCACAAGGTCTTTCCAAGAGTAGAATTATGGTTGTATAATTACCCTTTACAGAGGATCAAGGTCTATTATGTGGAACTGCATCAAACTAAGTACATATGTTTCTCTTTACCCTCTATTTTGCAAGAGTCCTTAAAGAATTCTAATAGACATAATTCACCTTTCAAAAGTCATTACTAGTTTCTCCCTAATGTATTAGCTTAGTCTAGGTGGTTTATGACTCCCCCATTAATGGATTTTTTGTTTTGTTTTGTTTTAAAACATTTTCTCCTAACACCAGGATAAAGCGTATCAGGCAATAATTTCTTGGATCATCTTTAGCACCTCTTTAAAAAGAAGTACAATCTTGTCAGCTCTCTAGCTCTCTGGTTTAATAGGAATTTAATGATGAAAGGCCTAATCCTGCTTCCTTTGTCACTAGTTCAAGAGCCATTAATTTTAGTGGGAGCAGAATACAATTTTAATTGCATACTTTTCCTACTAGCACTGTTCATTTGTTCTTTGATTTCTTTAGGATTCTTGGACAAATGCCATAGGTGACTGTTGACTTATTTTTAACTTTATTTTTCTATGTTATAACATCTCCTCTGATTGCCCATTTGCACTCAGTTCTAGATAAAGTGTCATTTTCAACAGCACATGAATTAATCTGTGTGGGCTCACCGCTACAAGCTTTAGTTATAGAATAGATTGTATTTCTTGCCTGACAGGCACCTTCTGTCAAAGAACAAAACAAACAAAACCCAACCAGAAAACACACCAGAAATCCAAACCCCCAAACCTAAACAAAACAACAAAAAAGCAACATTTGGCCCATATCAGGATCCAGATGAATTTCCAGAGTTGACCAAATTCAGATCTTAAGGAATATTACTAGATTTCAAAACAAGGGAATTTCTCCTTACATACTGAAGCATATTTTAAGAACTGAAATAAATCTCCTCCTCACGTGATGTATTTTAAAACTGAGTCAAATATGAGCCATAGGTACAGGTTACACTGATACTGCCGAATACATAAATTCCAGACAATAATCTGTACTTCCAAGACTATTCCGTGTTCATATGGCACAGTACTTGGTCTTAATCTTCTTTGGGCTTTGTCTTACGCCTTTTCTATAATTAAGATGTAATTACCATTCTGGCTTTAAATGGGTGCTTTTTGCTTTTTTTTATTTACTTTTCAGTTTCTTACATAGTAGGAAGGCTGAGCTGTAGCCCCCAGTATTGGCACATCATTGCAGCATGAAACTGAGGATATATGTTACTAAGTTGCCTCTTAGAAGCGAACTTTCACCTGAATAGAAACCAGGCTTTTGAAGTCAATGAAATGGTGCATACCAAAAGAAAACTTAAAATTGAACCATAATTTATAGGATGTGGTCAACCAAAAAATATACCTGGTAGTGATACGGAAACATGCTATGTGACAATAGAGGCATAGTTATTATCTAAGGGTTGTATAACTCTTATGTCAGCAGATTTAAAAGTTTGGATTGATTAGAATTGTGATAGATACAGACCTGTGAAAATTTAAAAAGAAGAACTTGAAGCCTGTCGAGGAATACATTTGGGAGGATCAGTTGTGGAAAACAAAGTCAGTGTTATGTCACTGGGAGGGAAAAAACGATGTTACCATGCTTCATATTGGATCATGAGGGAAGCCCTGTAAACACAGCATCCCTAGATCCTTCCAGAACCTGTTCAGCTGCACTCATGTCATGATTTAACCCCAGCCAGTATGTAAATACATGTAGCTGCTCAGCCCTGTCCTGGTTTTGGCTAGGATAGAGTTAATTTCTTTCCTAGCAGTGGATGGAATGCTGCATTTGGGAGTCAGGATGAGAGCAGGGCTGATAGCACCCTGATGTTTCTAGTTGTGGCCAAGCAATCAAGGACTTCTCAGTTGTTCATATTTCCCCGCTAATGAGAAGGGAGGGGATGCAGCCAGGACAGGTGACCCGAACTGGCCTAAGGGCGTATTCCATGCCAATTCCGTCATGCTCAGTATAAAGGGGGGCTGAGGCAGGGGGAGAAGCAGGCAGCTCCAGGAGGTGTGGTTCTGGGGGTGGTCTGGTTTCGGGACAGCTCTGAGCTGTATGGTCACTTAGTGTTCCTGATAAAACGTAGACAGACAGTTTATTTATTTCTGTGATCTGCTCTTGTATTAGCACTGTGGAAATGGTGATTGCTTCAATGGAAATAGTTACTTTAGAATTGGAACAGGATCTTCAGAGATGTAGGTACTTTCCCAAGTCTGCTGCAGATTTCCTTCAAAACTCTTAAGATGCACATCGGCTAATACTATGTAGTCATTGCTGATGAACATAGAAAACAGCTCCTCAGAGCACTTTAATAGCATTCCTCGGGCAAGTTCAATTCCTGTGAGTTCATGATATATCCCTTTATCTCTCTTACTCATCTTTTTTGAAAAAATGGAAGCAGCAATACTTCTGTGAATGATAAAATCCTCAAACAAATATTTGCAAGTTTCCAGAAGGCATTTAAAATGTTTGTATTTGCATCAAAGATGGAAGTTTATTTTATTAAATTCTCTGTGTATTTAAACATAAAGATTGGCCTTATTCACAAAGATCTTACACTTTAAAAAGGCTACAAGTGAATACAACCAATGCATACATCTTACTGGAACAGTAACAAATAGTCTAATAAGCAGAGGGCATTGTATTGTCACTGCACAGCCATTCATCTGGGCACCTGTGAGCAAACGTGCAAGTTTTTTTTAAAAACTTGCACTTGGTATTAAGGACAAATATTAAGAAAGCAAAAGAAAAAACCACATAATCTCCTTGTACATTTTTAAAGGGAGATGAAGGAGTGATAAGGACAGCATGAAAGCATGAAATAAAAGGTAAAAGCTGTGTTATTGCTGCAATGCCAGCAATTGTCAATAGCTTGATAGTGTATATAAGATAAGAGGTAGAAAGTGTGGGCAGAACAAGGGGTGTTAATCTTGTAAATAATAAAATAAATGGTGGATTTGATGCATTCTTGTGACAATTTCACCTCACCTCTATTCATTACATAATTTAAATGTTAATTCATTGACAAAATTTCCTTTGTCTTTGTCACTGATAAAAATGTTTTGACATAGTTATGATTTAGCAGAAAATCAGAATTTAATAGTATGAGGTAAAGCAAAGGTTGAATTTTACTCAAATGCATTGTGATCAAAATGGTGACTTAATTACAGGTCTGAAGATGACGAGATTCACAGTAATGCAATATAAAGTATCTTAAAGTGTGTAAGTATCCCAGCTTGCCTGCTGCTAGCCAGGAGAGCTCATAGAACCCCACTTAGAATTGCTATTTATAGGATCTGAGATAATTAACTTTTGTCAGGTACATTTCCACTTTGGCACAGCTTGGATGTTGAAATATTCTGGTAGTTTCCACCGGTTGCGGAGACGCAGAATATGCTAGATTTTGAAGTTCTGATACGACTTCTTTTTGGTCTACAACCCAGGTACAGAAGTAGCAAGAGGTGATTGATTGCCATTACCCTTACCAAGCAATAGGGGAAGCAAGAGCCAGGCATGTTAAGGGTGTACCCTAGCACACTGAGATGCTGCCTTCTGCAGTTCACATCCAACTCATCCTAGGTTGGCATGTGGCACAGGAAAGTGCGGGAAATCACCAGATTAACAGAATAATAGTCATTTGTTTTAGAAGGGAAGGAAAATACCTAGTTCCAACCTCCCTGCCAGGGGCAAGGACACCCTCCACTAGACCGGGTTGCCCAAAGTCCCATCAACTGGACTGGAACAGTTCCAGGGAGGGGTTTTCCACAGCTTCTCTGGGCAACCTGTTTCAGTGCCTGACCACCCTTAACGTAAGAATTTTTCCCTAGTATTTATTTGAAATCTGCCTTCTTTTCAGATTAAACCCATTACCCCTTGTGCTATCACTACATGTCCCTTTCCAGCTTTACTGTAGTTCCCCTTTAGGTACTGGAAGGCTGACATAAGCAGCTGAGGAGGGGGGTGAAGTGGCACCACCACAGTCTTCCTACGCACATTTTTTTCCTGACAGATTGGTTTCTGGAGCTACAGCTCAAAAAAAGAAAAGAAGGTAAAAAACCACAAAAAAAGAGGTACCAGAATAACTATTTCTGATAAACTTGTGTTAAAATAAAATCATCTAGACATAAACTCTATGTGTTGCTTCATTTTGCTTTTATCTGATACAAGTAGACATAAAAAGTTTGCCTTGGACTGACAGTAGCCAGATACATTTCTGTGATTTAGCAACTGTGTCCCCAGTAGTTTGTGAGTGAGGATGAGAAGGGAATGAAAAGCTCAAATGAACTTAGTAACAAGTTTCTGGTGTTTTCATGCCTACTGAAGAATTATTTATCCACTTACAAACAATGAAATAAAATTGGCTTCTTTCGCCGTTCTCTGTTAGACATCTTTAATTTCAACTTCATCTAATTTGCATACATTATTTTTATCTTTTATACACAGCAGCCAAGCAGCAGAACTGTGCAAGTCAATCTAAAAGCGTTTTATTACATTACAGTTGAATTTCTTATTTACTATGCTTGCTAAATTATATTTTTGAACAAAACTGGCAGATACTCCCTCAATTGACCAGAATGTTGTATTTTTAATGATTGGAGCTGGAAACAGCTGGAAGCTATTGTTTTAAACATGTCCTTAACTTTGTTTGCATGATAAGTAAATGGCTGTGCTGGCTGGTAACTGAACAAGATTGAAGATGGTAGGTAATAACAAGATACTGACATCAACACCCTGAAGACATGTATTCAAGGAAGGCAAGTTAAAGTCCTTTTATCTTAAGAATTTGCTTCAGGACAAAGTAGATCCAGTATATTTATTTAGTGAAATGCTCTGTACTGACAGTTGAGATGTTATGGAAGAGTCAAAATAATTCCTGTTTGCAGAAGATAGAAGTTTAAAATTATCATTGCATGGTGAGGTGGTAACAGAGTATCTAAAAATGCTTATTGTGTGGGTGCATGAAAGTACGTTAATTCCTTTTAATCTGTTGCTATTATCATATATTTTGATTATGCCATTCTGGACTACTCAGAGTCTGACGAAGATCGCAGCATCATTTATGAAGTGTGCAGTTAAGAATGTTAGAGGCTTTTTCACTTTAGTCTGTCTCTGCTAATTTTCTCTGAGTGACCAACAAATGGTAGATTCAAGAAGGCACCTTGATGGTCTGCAAATATTACATAACAATAAAGACAAATGACGCTGTCTTGATTATCACTATTTTTAACTCTAAATATAAACTGAAAAAAACATATGTGGTGATTTAAGCCTCTCAGAGTTCATTTGCCTTTAACCTATTGGATCTTGGATATTGCTGATGGTTCGTTTCTGACATAATTATTAAAGCTGCGATAAGTTCTGGAGTTATTGAACTTCCACCACTAGCCACAGGTACATAAGGCTGAGTCTCTTGACAAAAACTACTGTAGTTGAAATAACTATGATTTTTTTAAAAAATTCTTACCAGTTCTGATGTGTTTATTAAGTATTTACTTTGTTAGGAATTTTTAAATCGTTAAACATATCTTGATTCTAATATTTCTAATATTCTTCTGACCTTTATAGGGAGTGCCAAGTTGTTGCAAATACATTAATTTTAAAAGATTTCTCAAAATTAGGTTCCTGTACAAGTCATGATTACAGTTCTGTATTTCACAGCCAGTTTTCTAACACAGGGATATGGTTCAGGATTTGGCTGCCACTGAAATAATTTTCTTCAGTTTGCTTTTTTTTTCCTTTTTATTTCATAAACTTTATTAAATTCAATTACGGTGATTTCTGGTGATGATAGAAATTCTGAAACATTTAACTTACTAAATGGATAAAAAAAGAATCCAAAGTAAACAATCTGGGGACTAATCTTGTACGGATGTAGATATCAATACTACATTTATCTACATCTGAGCAGATTCAGATTATAGTAATGAGGATAAATTAGTACTTTTTAGGTGCAATTCACCTGATCTGTTTTATGTCTACTTAAGAATAAGATAAATTAGTCTCTAGAAAGTTCTTAGTGATTTTCATTTGCCATAAAGGGAATTTAGGATGACTAGCTTAGGAGCCAGTATCTAATTTTGGTTGCTGAATATCGTCAGTGCTTGTCACTAAGAAAAGAAGATGCATATCATGAGAACAGACATAAGTGACCATTCTTCAAGTGACCTCCATTTATGTAAAATGTTTACAGAAACAAATACAGTGAGAATTTATATTTCTTTCTTAATTATTTTCTGACTAAACCTATATATTTACATTCCTCTATGGTTTGGTTTTGGAAGAATTTATAAGAATATTAGAAAATACAGAAAGACAGAAATACAGGATAAGGTTGAATTTCCTGAATTACCAAATTCACTCACGATCATTTAATCTTTAAATTCTTGTTTATTCAGTCCATGATTCCAGCTGTAATGCTTTCTGAGAACAAGACTTAGGTAGCTAAAAACTTCAATTTATCCCCAATTTTTAAGATATCTTTAAATATATTGTACGATATCAAATAGAGACATATCTATCTGAGATTTCTTTGAACTAGTTAGTAGATACCAAATATGACCTTCTCTAAACAAAAAATTATCTAGGAAATACATATGAACATTATAGAATGTTCCAACTGTAAGGAACTAGCTGTACATTTAATCTTCCTTTTCCCTTCTCCACATATTCCTTCTTTGAAAGTTTACTATTAACATTGGCCTATATTTACCATGACATATTTCTTCCTTCTCACTTTCCTGAGAATATGTATTTACATAGAATAATTCTTAATATTGCTCAGTTATTGTAACGTAAAAGCCCTCAACTGACATTTGTGATTTCAGTTGTATCTCAAGACTGTAATGGAGAAAGTTTTACTGAATTTATTCTGTCAAAATCTATGGCTTTTGCCAACATCTAAAATACATGTTCTTTTACAACATTAAATCTTAATATGAACGTTGCCTTTAGCATGTACTTCTCCAATACCATTTTTTTTCCTCTCTTTGGGAAATTTATAAGACTGAGTTGGTAGTACCACATCATCCTATCAATTTTTCAATATTAAAAGAGAAGCCACAGACACTTTTAGATTGGCTTACCTGGCACAAGAAAAGAATTTAAAAGTTATGCAGCCTATTTGGGGTGTAGTATGTCATATTGAACATTTCTGAGAAAGGCAGAAAAATATGCATATGAATACATTGCCTGTGTATGAATATCTGATCCACATGCAGATGTAGGGGTAGCATCACAGGAGATAGACATAAATATTATCTTCAGTGTTTAAAAACTCTTGGGTTTGTTCAAAGGCTAAATTTCTCGTGAAAACTGACATTTTACTATGCATCATAGCATGTAAGAAGTACAGATTAAGGCAGGTGTTAACATCTTAAATGGTTTTATGGTTCATTCTTTAGATTACAAATATAGATTATATTTGTTCCAGACTAGAGGTAGTTGATTTGATGGTTGAGTGACTGCACTACTCATGTCATGTAGATATAAAGGCAATCAGGCTGTAATTCTCAGAGACCGAAGTGGCACAAATAAGGCTTGTGGTCATGTAACTCAGGTTGACCACAATATTTCAGAAGTGATTTCAGTGTTTACTCCAAAAAAGGGGATTAAAGGAAAAAAAATTCTTATCTGGTTTCCATGAAAATATATGTCTCAGAACTTCAACAAATGTGATTTAGTCACGGTTTGACTAGCTCATTATATTTGCTTCACTACTGACTTTTGATTTACATAAATGTTCACTACAGTTTTAATTGCATTTTCCTTCATGTTACATTTTACTGCTACAATCTATGGCTGTAATTGAAAAGGACTTAATTTTTAATCAGGGATGTTTTATGGAGAAAAATATGTATCATTTTAATGTGACAAAAAATTACTGTGTTGGGTAGAACTTCAGGGATGTAAATGCGGACACTGTGTCTATCAGGTATTAGCCTGGCAACTGGTATGGCTATAGGCAGATGTACAGACAGACATTCCTCTTAGTTTGATGAGGAAGTGTTTGCTGAATAGATTTTGCTCTCAAATTTTAAGCTAAAAGTTAGGTCATTGCTCTAACAAGAAAGCAGTTATAGAGATACTTTTCTTTCGGTTTGGTTTGGTTTGGTTTGGTTTGGTTTGGTTTGGTGTTGTTGTTTTGGGTTTTTTTTTGTCCCAGAAATGACTCAGGAGGATACTGCTGTCAGTGTCTACTGCCTCCACACTGGACAATCCCTGTTGCACTGCCTCACAGCAAGAATACTTCCTTATGACTCAGGTTACCAATTTTGCATATTGAGCCTCATAGCCAGTATTTTGTATTTGTTCTCTAGAATACACTTTCATAAATTAATCTTAACGTTTTAAACTTACATCTGCATTCAACACAATGGTTTAATTAATATTCACACTCATTGAGTTTGCTGATGTTCAGTATTGGTCAAGATTAGATCAGCTGACCTACCTCTAATGCATTGGTTGTTTGTGTAATATAAACTTTTATTTTGCAGCTTTGTAGTAATTTATGCTTTGGATCAAGTGAAATCTAAAACACCTTCAGAGCACTTTTAAAGCAGCAGCCTAAAACTGAAGCAGAAATACCCTATACAGAATTGGCTAAATTTACTCTCATGTAAAGTATAGGATCATTAAAATGGCAAAAAAACCCCACCAAAATAGTACTCTGAAAGCAGTGCTTTTAAGAGATTGTAGAGCAACTGCAGTGAAATAGAGATGTACAGAATATAGTTTCATTACTGTGCACTGTCTGGACTATTTTTGGTTTCATAAAGTTATGTTGAATATATAGTGAGTATAGACTTCTGCAATGTATTCTGTCCACTTGGCGCCTTGCGAAGGAAATTCTACTTACTAGCCTAATATGTGAAGCATGTCAGGAGGAATAGAAAGTAAATATGTTCTTAAAAAGATGCAATAGCTCAGACACAACAGAATGTTCAATATTTCAATTTTTATGTGAAATGGAAAGACTTAGGAGAATCTACTGTCATTCAAGTGCATCACTGGAGTCCACTACTCAGACTTCCCTGAAAAAAACCCACCTTACCTATTTATGTTCTTATATTCCAAAACAGGTGCTTCATTATAAAGATTGTAAGGCAAACATATGTGTGATATTCATCATAAGAAAATGAGAGGCAGAAAGATTGAGCAGTGTCTGCCCTCACTCAGCAAACTGAAGAAATTGATTGCATGTTGTGACCTGCCCCCGTCTATCTGTATTTCTGCAAGGCCTTTGACACAGTCCCCTATAACATCTTTCCCTCTAAGTTGGAGAGATGTGGATTTGATGGGTGTGTTGTTCGGTGGATAAGGAGTTGTCTGGATGGTCACATCCAGAGGGTGGTGCTTAATGGTTTGATGTCCACATGGAAGACAGTGACAAGCGGTGTTCCTCAAGGGTCTGTACGGAGACCAGCGCTGTTTCATACCTTTTGTAACGATATTGACAGTGGGATTGAGTGCATCCTCAGCCAGTTTAGTGATGACACCAAGCTGAGTGGTAAGGTTAACGTGCCAGAGGGATGGGATGCCATCCAGAGCAATCTGGACAGGCTGGGAAAGTGGGCCCAACTGAACATCATGAGGTTCAACAAAGTCAATTGTAGGGTCCTGCAGCTGGTTTGGGACAACCCCCATTACCCACACAGGTTAGAAGATCATATGCTAGAAATCAGTCCCCAGGAAAAGGACTTGGGAGTACTTGTGGATGAGAAGTTGTACATGAGTGACCAATCTGGATCTGCAGCCCAGAAGGCCAAGCACGTCCTGGATGACATCAAAAGAAGTGTGGTCAGCAGATCGAGGGAGGTGATTCTGCCCCTCTGCTCCGGTGAGACCTCACCTGGAATACTGTGTCCAGCTTTGGAGCCCTCAACACAAGAAGGACGTGAAGGGTAGGTAGTGGCAGGACAAGGGGGGGAATGGGTTAAATCTAAAGGAGTGAAGGTTTTGATATTAGGGGGAAGTTCTTTACAGAGACAGTGGTGAGGTGCTGGAATGGGCTGCCCAGAGAGGTGGTGGATGCCCCATCCCCAGAGGTGTTCAAGGCCAGGTTGGATGGGGCCCTGGGCAATCTTGTATAGATCCAGGCCTGAGGTTGGTGTCCCTGCCTGTGGCATGGGGGTTGGAACTGTGTGATCCTTGGGGTCACTTCCAACTCAGACCATTTGATGATTCTGTGATTCTATGGACCTGCTAGAGTTCCTGCAGAGGAGGACCACAAAATTGATCAAAGGGCCGGAGCACCTCTCCTCTGAAGACAGGCTAAGAGAAGTTGGGCTGTTCAGCCTGGAGAAGGCTCCAGGGGGACCTTACAGCAGCCTTCCAATACCTGAAAGGTGCATGTCAGAAAGCTGGGGAAGAACTGTTCACAAGGGCATGTAGTGGCAGGATGAGGGATAATGGTTTTAAACTCAAAAAGGGTAGATTTAGGTTGGATATAAGGAAAATGTACTTCAGTATGAGGGTGGTGGATCACTCAAACAGGTTTCCTAAAGAGGTAGTGGAGACCCCTCCCTGGAAATATTCAAGGTCAGGCTTGATGGGGCTCTGAGAAACTTAATCTAGTGAAGAAGTCATTGCTTACTGCAGGGGTGTTGGACTAGATGACCTTTAAAGGTCTCTTCCATCCTAATGTGTTCTATGATTCTATGATTTAAACCAAAGAGAAGAATGACCTGTATGTATAGCCCTCAGTTCCAGGATGCAAGGTTTTGGGGACGGTCCGGTTTCAGGAGGGCTCTGAGCTGTATGGCCTGAGCTGTGCCGTTCAATGAGAAACTGCATTGTGTATCACCAGATTTGTATATTTTTCTATAAAGTTCTGTTGTTATATCTATCTTTCTGCTATCCCAGTAACTATCTTTATCCCAACCAGAGTGGTTTTGGTACCCCCTCCCCCCAACACACACACACACACACACACACACACACACACACACACACACACACACACACACACACTCCCTCTTAAATTGGAGTGGCTGTGTGGTGCCCAGCAAAACCACACCACCAGCATTAGTCTTGGATACTAAGATCTTATTGGTATTCAGATTTCAGATACTGCATAGCTCACCTGACCCACTGGTATATTGACTGCTCCAACACCTTTGAGCAGTAAGGGGAGCTGAAGATTCTACTGAACAGACCTAAGAGCAGAATGCTGCAAAAGGTAATTTGGGCATGGTTCCTGATCCTGATTCATTTTCAAGTTATCTACAGAACATTCATCTTTACTGCTCTACCACGCTGCGGCGTGCATAATGTCTGCAGTGCCCATTACTGATCTCCCTGAACTTTTATATTTTAATGTACGTCCATAGGCCAACAAATTTGGGGAAACAGAATATAGCAGTGGGGCCCAAGGAACACATGATGGGTGTTTTGGGACAAACTAAGTAAGATTAAGGCCAGTAAAAACAGGGAAGGTGAAACTATGAAGGGAGGAGGAAGGTAGGTGGTTTGTTTAGAGTTTGAAGAAGGAAAGATATTTACATAAGTGCTTGTTTTCAGTTTGGTTTTGTGTGGTTTTGGGGTTTTGAAAATTTTTTTTTAAATTAGTTGTCAGACTTTGGTGGTACCTGGAAGTAAATTCCATTATGTAAAATTGCCTGAGTTGAGACTTCTTTGCTTACAATGGTCTAAGACTATTATGCTGTAGAGACTTTAACAAGAAAAAAAGTTAAGAACTATTCTGCAACTCAAGAAATCTGGTTTAAAATCTGTCACAGTAATTTAAATATTTTCAATTCACCAATTAAGTATCTATAAAAAGGAAATTAAATCTTTTTTTTTTCCAACTTCAGAATGTCTTTAAAGAGTATATATAGTTTTTCTGGGTAGATTTTTATTGATGAGAAGGAGGTAGCCTTTACCCTTTGACATTTTATTCTGCCAACGAAATGTTACTTTAGTTTTATTGCCTACCAGTAATGAAACGGAGACATTCAGCTTACAGCAAGGATGGCTTCTGCAGGTACATTGGCCAGAAAAGGAAGATGAAAGTTCCCTTCCCAATAAGTAAGACAGAAGAATTAATGGCAGCCAACACAGAGACGGCTGGGGAACTCAACAGTGTTTTGCCCCAGTTTTCACTGGTGAACTCACTTCCCACATCTCTCAAGCTCCTGAACCTCAAGTTAGGGAGTAGGGGAATAAGATCCCTCCCATCGTAAGTGAAGGTTGGCTTTGAGATCATGAGGAACGTGACCATACATAAGTCCTCGAGACCCTGCATCCCAGGGTCCTTAGGGAACCAGCTGATGCAGTCACCAAGATGCTCTGTATTCTGTTTGAAAAGTCGTGACAGTCAGGTGAAGTCCCGTGTGGCCGGGAAAAGAGAAAGATCAAGCTCATTTTTATAAAGGGTAAAAAGGAAGATCCTGGGAACTACCAGTCAGCCTCACTTCAATGTCTAGTAAGATTGTGGAATAGCTCTTTCTGGAAGGATACTTCCAGAGTGACTGCATCAACAGACTGGGGAAGAGCTATGGATGTCATCTATCTGGACTTCTGTAAGGCCTTTGATGCGGTCTCCTATAACATAATTCCTTGCACTTTAGAGAGATAAGGTTTTGATGGATGGACTGCTAGATGGATGAGGAATTAGATGGATGGCTACAGTCAGTGGTTTTCAAGAAGAATCCAGTAACTGGTAGTGTTGATCAAGGGTCTTTATTAGGACCAATGCTACTTAATATCAAAAATATAGACAGTGGGATTGAGTGTACCCTCAGCAAGCTTGCAGATGTTACCAAACAGGATGGTGTAGTGGATTCACTAGAAGGAAAGGATGCTATCCAAATGAACCTTAACAGGGTCGAAGAGTGAGCCTGTGAAAACCTCAGCAAGGTCAGCTGCAAGGTCCTGCCCCATGGTCAGGGCAATCCTAAATATCAGTACAAATGGGGGATAAATTAATTGAGAGGAACCCTGAGGAAAAGCTCCAGATACTGATGGATAAAAAATTGAACATGAGCTAGCAACTTATGCTTACAGCCCAGAAAGCAAATTGTATCCTGGTCTGCATAAAAAGAAGTGTGGCGAGCAGGTTGCGGGAGGTTTCTCCCCATCTAGTGCTCTTGTGAGATCCTACCTGGAGTACTGTGTCCAGATCTGGATGACTGGAAGTCAGATATTTTTTATATCAATACTTTTTCTTTTTTCCACATATGACACAAGTGAAAAAAATTGTGTGAAGTTAAGATTATATTTACTTGGTCATCTATAGAGACTATATATTTGTTCATGTACATTTCAGCCACAGTCATAAGTTAGTGCATTACTACAAAACCACACAAGTCATGGAGTATATGTTCTAGTCTTAGAAGCTCAATAAGATGTAAAAGTTCTTAAGTATAGGAATCTTCATTTCACAGGGAGTTTCCTATTGGAAAAATAATTGTCCTTTGTCCCATTTATTAAAAAAACCCCCAACCAAACCCCAAAACAACAAACAAAACCCCCAAACCAAAATAAACCAAAATCAACAAACCCCACAAGAAACAAAACCACATTTATCTCTCTATATTTTCACTACCTCCTATTGTCTTGTATAGACTTACATTTCTTTTGTATAATTATTTAAAATGAGAAACCTAAATATCTCCAAAATAGTCATCTGAGCGAGCCAAAAATTAAATAATACATTTCAGTGTATTATGATTATACTAGTGAGAAAGAAAAGTTAGCCAACAAAATGGTAAGTCAAAATTTTATGTTCAATTCACCGAAATTATTGCTAATCTATTCTTAAATGGGGAAAAAATATTAAAAGGAGCTAGGTATAGGAATCATAGCATCAGTTTCCACGAGATGAACCCTGTATGCTTTCTGTGCACACAGGCAAGGGCAGAATCTCACATCCTGCACCTGAAGTGTTTTTTCCAAGCTTTACACAAATTCCCTGACCCTCCAACCACTGCACATTCTTCAAACGGACACCTACCTTCAAAAGTGACAGCAAGCAATAATGTGACAAACGAGGCTACAGTCTGCACATGTGCAATATACTTCACCTAGAATATTTGGATGTGATAGAATTAAAATGACCTCTGTGACAAGGACACCTTAATCAAAAGAGCCAGAATCAAAGGGTAGATGAGTGGAGGGAAGCAATCCTGATGGGTCTTGTGTTTTACCTTTGCTGCCTGTTCGGTTAAGACATTTCTTAATCATTCTGTCAACATTTGTTGTGTATGTCTTTGCTCTGATACTTCCATTCTCTTGATTAGAAGAATGCTAAAAAGTTTTATGTGGTGCTTATGTAAGAAGAGGGAAAAAATTTAAACACAATCTTATACTCCACCATGATTAGTCTTTAATAAATATTCCTACTGATAGAATGGTTTGGATTGGAAGGGACCTTAAAGACCATCTATTTCCAACACCCCTGCCATGAACAGGGATGTCCTTCACCAGACTGAACAGAGCTCCATGCACTCCAGCTGGTCACTGACACAGAAGGTGACACCCCCTCCTTGTCTACCCTGCTGTCCTTCCTAAAGAGCCTGTATTCTTCCATTCCAACACCCCAATTATTGGAGCTGTCCTACCATGTCTCTCAGATACCAATAAGATCATAGCCCTGCAGGCATGCATATGTCTCTGACTCCTCTTGTTCATTCATCATGCTATATGTGTTTGCATAGAGGCATTTCAGTTGGACCCCAAATTAAGCTGACTGACTGACTGGAGTGGCCAGTTCCTTTGTGCTGCACATCAGGTGCTCTCCCTCTGACTTGTGATACTTCTCCTGGCTCTGGTCATCTGTTGTTGGCACTGGCATCAAACTGGTAGGAGTGGGATGGATTAAATTCCCCTCCCCCAGAAACTTTACTTTAAATACCTCTTCACCAGCTTGGCAAGCCTATGATCAAAGACGTACTTCCCCTTCTTGGGCAGATGAACCCCCAGTCATCCTTCAGGAGACCAGGTTTCCAAAAGCCAGTCTGATGGTCTAAATAGTCAAACTCCCAGCTGCAACACAATTCTTGTAGCCATTTGTTGATCTGCCATATTTGACTGGCCTTTTCAAATCCCTTCCCTTTGACAAGGAGGACTGATGAAAAAAATACTTGCACTTCAGAGTCCCTTACCACTGCTCCCAGGGCTTTGTAATCTTTCCTGATGTTCTTCAGACTGGTCCTGGCTTGGTGTTCATGTAAAATAATATCAGCAGATAATAGTCAGTTGACTGTAGCAGCCTTGGTAGTCTTTCCATGACATCCCTGATACAAGTCCCCAGTAAGCAGAACACCTCTCTCTATATAGGGTGTGTCAGGTCAGCAAGTGGGTGCTTCTGTACCTCTCAGAAGAGAGAGGCACTGCTTTCACACATCATTTCTCAGTAGCACTGGTTGTTAGATGGGAAGCAGATAGGGAGGCCTTGCTCAGCTCCAGCATCTTTTCTGGTGTGGTGGGTCTTTCCTCTTCAGTCTGCAGAGCAGTGAAGCAGTTATCAATACTGGGCTTGATATTGGGATTAAAAATTATTTTCTTAGTTTCTGCTTGTGTGTACCACAAGGCTTAACCTTGTTTAGCTCCCTTTATTAAAATGAGAAGATAAATTCTGCACCTCTTGTATGTTTTCGTTAATGAGAGCATAATCCAAAATAAAAAAAAGCATAATCAAATATTTCCAACTGTCTGGCTATTACAGGTAATGTACAAATTAATTGTTTCCTGTTCACTTTTACATGAACACAATCAACACATAGAAAGCTTTATGGTTTCTTAATTGCAGCAACAAAAATTTTAGAAAGCACTACAGGGTACAGTTTTTTTAAATTGTCTTGGCAGACTTTTGGCAACATATGTTTAAATTAAATAGGAAGAAACCCAAGCCCACCAGTCATCTGACAAGGAGAGAAAATCACCAAGTGACAGAGGTACAAACTTCTAGTAAATATACGTTCAAGAGTTGATTTTGGTGACTTAAGAAGCTATTAAGTGCTTAATTTTGTGTTTTCAATATTGTCCTGAAGTGATAGAGTAATTAATTTGGTACATTTTTTACAATTTGTGATGAAAGTATTCAAAATAAACTTTTTACAATAAACATGATGTGTAAGGAATAGATAGTTAATATGCAGCCCGACTATAGAGAGGCAGAAAGAGAAGTCAGGATACCAGAACTGTGCTCCGTTTCTGACTGCTAGGCTGCCCTGAGACTTTCTGAAGGCCCTACAGGTTTGCCATATTAATGAGGGATACAGGAGCCAGAGAAAAATGCATATCTCTGTTTCAAAAAACCCAAACTTTTGTTCTTTGTCTAAACAAAGAATTACTCGGGAAGATAGAAACCATAAAGATTTACCACTGCTTACTGTTGCAGTTTTGTGTGGCTGGATTCTGTTGGAGAATGGGAGGCTGCAGAGATGGCTTCTGCAGGAAGCAGGTGGGGTCACTCTGCAGGCCCCGGAGAGTAAACATCAGCTGGCTCAAGGCCACAGTCATTGCTGACCAAGGCTGAGCCCATCAGGGATGATCAGAGTGCCTCTGGGAATCACACTTAGGAGAAAAAAAAAATTCTAGCAGCTCCATTTTGCCACCCCAGAAAGGAGTGAGAAGATGTAAGAAGCTGTACAGACACCAAGGCCAGGGAAGAAGAGACGGCGGGTGTGGGGGGACGATGAGGCACTCCTGGTGCTGGAGAGAGATTGATTCCCCTGCAGCCTGTGGAGAAGACCATGGTGAAGCAGGCTGTCCCCCTGCAGCCCATGGATAATGATGGGGAGCAGAGATCCCATCTACAGCCTGTGGAGAGACTGGCACATGTCGCAGCAGGTTTGCTGGGGTACATGTGACTCTGGGGGGGCCAGGCTGGAGGAGTCTGGGCCTGAAGGTCAGCACCCCATGGTACTGAGGCACTTGGTCAGGAGATGATGCCCTGACAGAAAGGGCTCACCTTGGAGAAGTCCGTGGAGAACCGTCTCTCAGGGGTGGGACCTCACAGTGCAGCAGGGGAAGGGTGTGTGTGTGTGTGGAATCCCCCCCCCAGCTGAGAAGGAAGACAACTCGGGAGGAACTGACTGAAACCCCCATTCCCCCAGTCCCTGCCCCTCCCTGTGCCACAACGTGGGGGAAGAAGGGATAAAAATTATGACTGAAGTTAACTCTGCTAAGAAGGGAGGGATTGGGGGGGAAGGTGCTGTAAGATCTGGCCACACTTCTCATTACCCAGCTCTGGTTTCACTGGGTGTGTAGTTGTAGTGTAATAAATTAGTTTGTTTTATTCTGTGCTGAGTCTGTTTTGCCCATGACACTAATTGTGGAGTGATCTCCATCCTTATCTCAAATCCTAAACTGCTCAATGTATATTTTCTCCCTTCTCCAGCTGAAAAGGGGAGTGATAGAGTGTCTTTGGTGGGCATATGACCTCTAGCCAGGGCAAAACTACCACACTTAGTTAAAAAATAGTATTTTATGCAATACGTGTATATACCATATAGGTTTGTGGGTTTTTTTTCCTATTAGGTAAGTTTGATGAAAATCAAAGTTCTAACATCAATGGAACTATGTCTTTTATTTAATCCAGCCCTTTTACTTTCTAATTCTTTCATATCTCATGTCATGTTAAAAACTGAAATAAGCTATCTTTCCTCTTAATCTTTTTCACCCATTAAGTGAATGAATCACTATGAGTTAAGGGATCTACGGGCCCACAGAAATGTCTGTTGTATGAAGGTGTTCCTTCATGCAGTCAGATATTTAAAACCAAATTCCAAGCATTCAAAAGGAATGTATTGCTCCTCAAAGGCAAAAGATCTTCTTGAAATAAATTTTAAAAGATTTTTTCTTCTCATTGACTTTTAGGTTCTGAGTTAACTCTGCTAAACTGGATCCTGATATTTTGCTGTTCTTTGCAGTAATGCAAGCTAAATCTTTTTATTAAGATAGAAATTTGTCACATTTTTTGTTGAGCCCTGATGTAGAGATGCAGAGGGAAAGAATCCCAGGCTTTAAGACTTGTAGAAATACTATAAGAAATCTTAATAAATAAAAAGGTACTGATCATACAAATATAAAGATCAAGTGTTTAAACAGCAAATGTGAGAAAACAGGTCTGAGAAAACATTTTTAGTAAACAGATTTGCTTAAGTCTTCTGCTTGTAGAAAGGACATAAATTTGCCTATCTGGTCAAATATAAACATAGGAATTAATTTAGGTTTTCCAGAGTTAATTACTATGGTCCATTATAGTGTATGTGTTTTGAAATATGACTCGCGCGGTTAATGTAAACTGATCCCAAAGAAGAATAAAAGTATAGAGTCATCGAATGTGTTAGGTTGGAAGGGACCTTCAAAGGTCATCGAGTCCAAACCCCCTGTAGTAAGCAGGGATACCTTTAACTCGATCAGGCTGGTCAGAGCTTCAGCAAGCCTGATCTTGGATGTCTCCAGGGATCAGTAATAGCAATGAAGGAAAAAAAACCCAAAACTGTTGGGGGATTCTACTCATGGGTAAGATTTTGCCCACTGTCACAGACACCAAAAAGTCGAATACTAGCTACCTTGAAAGTTTTTCCTTGAAAGATTCTTCCAGGGAAAGAAAAGTAAAAATAACAGCAGAAGCATTAGGAAAAGCAATTTCATTTGGGGAGGGTTTCTAAAACTCTCTTTTAGATTCAGTTCAATTTAGTGTTTCAAATTAGCAGCTGCTAAATGCCCGCCATGTGTCAAAGTACTTGGATTTAATTTAATTTAAATGTCTATCTCCCTGCAATAATTAAACAAATAGCAAGTCAACTTAAAGGAACATTGTGCAAGACACAAAAACCACAAAAGAAGTTTAATTGCACTAAATAAATTATAATATTGATCAACATAAAGGAGTATTGAATTTAGTATTGCACTCCATGATTCATTGGTTTAGCTTGCTTTATTAACTCTGTAAATAGATCGCAAAGGATTGTAAGAGTTAAAATTCCATTGAAGAATATAGCATTTTAGTTTCAGAAAATTGTTTTTTTGTTTATTTTCATACTGTAATCTTTATTCCACCATTATGCCACCAACTCTTAAATTTATCTTCCTGTGAAAAGTGTGCACTAGTTTTCTATTGTTTACTTAAAAATATGTTGCAACAGAAGTGATGAGTTAATTTTAGAAATTGAATAGAAGTCCACAGGTCAAGTGGACTTAATGAATTTAGGTTAATGAATACTGGTTTTGTTGTTTTATGGACTGGTGTCATCTTACAGGACTGTAGTGGTGTCATGATCATTTGAAAGAGCATTCTTTAGTACAGACGTGTTATTTTATTGCATGTTTAAAGTTATCCTACTGAAGATGTTTTCAGATCCTTCTTCTAACTTCATCATAGAGAATATACAGGAACTTGCTTAGCTAAAATTAGCTATTGAGCTAATAGTATTGCTACCTGTGGTAACGTTGATTTACATTACTGATACAAGACTGATTTTGTATATCGAATACTCTTTTTATTATAAATCTTCAATATCTATTATTTTCCTTTAAGTTCAACCTGTGGAATAATTTGATCAATTAACAGCACCACCTTTATTGAAACCAAAAAGAAGCAACACCCCCAAAACCCCTCCAACCACCCATCAAATAAACAAAAAAACAAAAGCCCTAAAATGGCCTTAAATTTGTAAAATCCCGGGGAAAACCTGTATAGCAAGCACAGATGTATATGTATATGCATGTGTTTGTGTATATGTATGAGTGCACACACATGTGAAAACCAAGGAAAGTCATTTACAGATTAGTGCTAGAATACTATATTCATTTAGAGCACATGGAACAACTGAAAAAAAAATCTTTCAAAAAGAATGACAACAATGACCACAAACATCTAACAGACATGACTTGCTTAAACCATTCTATGATTCTATGATAAGGGGATAAATCATGCCATTTTTAGATGTGACATTTAAAATACTGTTAAACAGAAGCATTCATCTTGAAATGGTACCTTTTGAATAGCAGGGCAATGATCCTGTGAAACACATCAGTGTTTAATGGCATTTGGACAATGCCCTTAATATGCTTTACCTTTTGGTCAGTGCTGAAGTGGCCAGGCAGCTTGACTAGATGATCATTGTAGGTCCTTTCAAACTGAACTGTACTGTTCTATGCTAGTCCTCTGAAGAACAAAACAAGGTTGCTCAATAAAGATGGGAAACCTAGTGATAAGGAAAATAACCTTCAAACAAATAAAAAAAAAAAAGGTAAATTGAAAAGGAAAAATGTGTCTCTCTTGTCTTCTGTAAACAGACCGAGAAGTTAAGGGGAAAAAAAATTGTTGGAAGAGACTTATGAAAAACATATTTCAATAATAAAGGCGGTTATGAACTAAGGAAAATTGTGACATCTGAATCAGTTACACTTTTTAACAGTAACTTAGAAAAATATATTTCAGAACTTCTTAGATAGAGTTGATTTTTTCGCATTCAGCAGTTGTCAGGCCATACCTGGAATACTGTGTCCAGTTTTGGTCCCCACTATGCAAAAAAGATGTGGAAAGACTGGTGATGCTCCAGAGGAGGGCCACCAGGATGATCATAGGACTGGGAAGCCTGCCATATGAGGAAAGTCTGAAAGAATTTGCTTTGTTCAGCCTTGAGAAAGGAAAGTTTAGGGGAGACGTCATTAGTATGTTCCAGTACTTGAAGGGTGACTACAAAGAAGGTGGAGATTCCCTTTTTCCAAGGAGTCACATGGAAAAGATGAGGGGTAACAGGTGCAAATTACTCCTGGGGAGAATGTTTTACAGAAAATCACCCACTGCCCCGGGGAAGTAATGGATTCCCCAACACTGATGTCACAGATGGGATAGATAAGAGGGATGCACTTCACTCTTAAGAGAGAGGCAACAGTATGTTTATTGATATAAACCAAAAGGGTTTAAAGGTATTTGGTAATAAACGCAACAATGATTAAGATTTGATGGTAAGGTAATCTTGATTAGTTAGTGCATAGAGAACAGGGTTAGAGGAATCTGTCAGGGAGACCCTCCCGTTGAGTCACAAGGTTCAGAAAGAATCCCTGTGCTTTCTAAACCCCTTCTCAGGGAGGAGCCTCGGTGCGTCTGGATTCAGTCTTAGTCCCGGACTTGGTCAACGGTTTATGTCTAAGGGATTATATATATACATGATCATTCCTTTCTATTTCTTAGCTAAGATCACAAATGTTAGTGCACTTACTCCCAACTCACTTACTGAGGATCTGTCACAACAAGGATTCTCTTGACCTCGAGGAGTAACTTTGAAAGGTGTCCCTTTCAAGGGGAGATCCTGACGTGCAGCCCTCTGTCCTCTCAGGAGAGCTCAAAGGGCTTTTGGACTGCTCACTATTTATGGAACAAGATGATTGGTTCATAGTCATATTTACATACCACCAGTGTCTGGGTGGCCACATTAGCATAGACAACCCTTGGCTATTGTGTTATCTGTCTTCCTGAATTCGCTGCCAGGCGGATGCAGAAATCACAATCAACACCAGTGGTTATCAATCAATCCATATTTACAGGAAAAAGTCAGGAAAACATGGGGGTAGCAGGGGAAGCATACCATCACAACTGGAGACTTTTAAGATTTGGCTTGATGTGGTGCTGGGCCATCTTGTCTTGATAGTGCTTTTTTCTAAATGGTGCTTTCGCCTAGGCAAAGCATTTGCCAGGGAAGTTTGGACAAGTAGATCGTTGAGGTCCCTTCCAGACTAGTAATCTATGTTTCTATGATTATCTTTAAGGGGGATGTGTGTGCATATTAGATCACCTTCTTGAATTCCATCCTAGCCCTACTTTACACCCATCTACAAATCAATAAATAAAAATCATAGAATCATAGAACGGTTTGAGTTGGAAAGGACCTTAAAGATCATCTAATTCCCTGAATAAGCTAGTTTTGGGTGGATCTGACTAGTTTTTTTACAGGTTGTTTTTTAAAAAAGACCAAAAGGCATTTAAACTAAAACTGAAAGAAACTTAATGCAACGTATTAAAAAAGAAAGCAAATTTTATGAGCGTGTATGCTACAAAAAAGAAGAAAACCAAAGTCATTGTCAAACAGAAAAAGATTGAGAACACTAGATCAGGAAAAAAAAGTAACTGAATAATTTATAATTTTCTCTGCCTATTGTGTCCTTGTAAGTTAGGTCATACTGTATTCTGTTGTCTGTATTTTATGGAAAACTCTACCAAGCAAAAACTCTGTTCCTTCATTACTTCTCTTTCCATCCCCAGGATAGTTTGACTGTGTTTTTTTTTTCCTTTTTTTCAGCCCCCATGCTGTGCTGCTACTCCAGACTCTTTGATGTTGCTGAGTTCCTTTCACACTTTCTAATCATTGTATTTTGGGTAGTTGCTACCCTCTAGGCTTTGTAATACCTGGCCCAGGACATGTCTACCTGTTCACCAAGGAAGAAGGAATTTCTCTAGATGTTTTCTTCTGTCCTAACCACTCTTTTTTAAAGGAAAATAATAAACAAATCAAGAAAAATAGTAGAAGAAATATTAATTTTTTAAAAATGCAAGTTTCAATACCCATATTTTAAAATTCTTTGTGAGGTTGCTGTTGATGGTTTCTATGTAGCACTGCTTTGAAAATTCTTCTTCTCACCAATGAAGTTTTAAAAGAAAATACTGCATGGTATGAGTATGTGTCTTTATTAGAAAACTAAATATGTCAAGGTCTGTTCTCTGTGTGGAAGCCAGCTGGCATGAAAGAGACCACTTTCATACTGTTAAAATCTTTTACCTTCAAAGGTTGCACAACCCAATAAATTACCTTCAGGAAAAAGAAAATGGAAATGTCTAGTTTCCAAACTAAGCCCAGACATTCGTAACTAGCATAAGTCAAGGCTATGCCATGGACCACTCAAAGATTTTTTTAGTAAACAAAGGTGAATTCCAGTGACTGGAAATATTCTCTGGTGCTTGGTGTTTTAACATTAGTAATCAATCTGTCTATGTTCTGCATAAGTTGGGACTTAGGCACCCAGAATTTGCAAAATGAATTTCTTAAAACTTGTTTTCCAGGGCCCTCAGTACATTTTCCCTCACTCACCTCTTTATGCTTAGCCTCAGATTTCCCTGAGGATATACTTACAGGTACCCAGGAGTGTTGAGAAGATCCTGTTGCAGTAAAAAGAATATTTTTCTCTCTTACCAGTTTTTTGTGAACAATGTTAAGGGAACAGACCTGAATCGCAACAGATTCCATACAAAACTCTATGTGACTTAAAATGAGAGAAAAATTTTGAGAGTAGTGCTGGTGATGCATATTTTTTCTACAGGTGGATTGGTAGTCTAGACAATGAATAAAACTGGTTTCTAGGCCCCAGTAAGTCTGACAAGACAGTCCTGAAATTATCTTGAGTGAATCAAAAGTTACTATACAAATCTGGAAGCATGGTTTAATAAATCTGGAATTTGATCTGTCTTTTAACAGGTTGAGTGTTCTCCTCAGAGAAGAACAGATCCACGAGTCATGCAATATTAGCCTAGCTATTTAATCCTTCAGCCTGAAATATTTTGGCTTTCTGACAACATAAGCAGGAAGGTATCCCACTTCAGAATAGGGGAATTTAAAGAAAAAGTAGAAAATTAAAAAAAAAGCAACCCTCCTAGATTAGCACAGACTACAGCAAACTGTAGTGGCCTGACCTACCGAGTACAGGTGTATTTATAATATGGTTGTTTAAAAGAAAGCAAGGAGGATAATAGGCAGATTTCCCCAGTATCTCAGATACCGGTGTATTTCTCCAGGAAATATACTGAATGAAAAGGAAGAGGTGAAGGTCATATTGGTTGTTTATGACTAAAATGAAAGAACAGATTTGATGGTATATACCACATGATTAGAATAACTTTTTTTTCATTCTTTGCAATGATGCAATAATGGAGAAAAAGAGGAGTTATTTTATATGGTTGCAAAAAATTAACTCTGTAGACCAGAAAGTAAAAAAACATACAAATCTGCTGAAAAGTTAGAGGTATATAAGGAGAAAATATCAGGGCTTCCAACACAATGGAAATCTACCACATATTACAAAAATGAAGTCCGAATGAATGAGATGGCAAACAAGAGATACCAGAGCATAAATTAAGGTCAAAAAGGATACTTGACTATTTAAAATGGATAATTGAAGAAACCCATATAATAGAATATGCACTATTTAGTTGTTTCATAGAGATACTAAGAAAAAATATTTTGAAAATAAAATGGAACAGAAAAAATACACACCAAAAAGAAAGGTAAGAAAGTTTTTCTGAACTGAATTAAAACTCATGGAGGGAGAACTCGTGAGAATAAGAATGCAGAGAAATCTAGGTGAGAATATTCATTGTATGTTAATTGCAGTCATGATTTCCGGATAAATTTGACTTGGTATGTTACTATGTCTACATTTTATCCACCGTTACACCTTGTTTGGTGTTTATATTAGTGAAAGACAGGAAGACAGGCATAGTCATGAGTAATCAATTTTTCCGGAAGCACCTAAATGCTTTTTAGTCAACAGAAGATGTACTAATTTAGATGCAATTCTTACCTAAAATAAAAACAAAACAAAACCTACAACACAAAACCTACAACTCCCTCCTGCCAAAGAAATAAAAGGAAAAAACCCCACCCAACCAAGATGGGTTTAGGCAGACTACATTTCTCCTGACTAATCCTGTTTTTTTTGTGGTGTTCTAAATAAGGTTAGTTTTGTTCTGTTCTTTTGAGCAAAGGTAATAAACAGTATTTTCATCTGGGATTCGTAAGTGGGAGGACAAGGTACACAACCATGATAAAATAACAGAGAAAATGATGCCAAAGCACTTAAAAAAAGTCAATTTCTGTTCATTCTGAGAGACCTTGTATAGAGGTTTTCTCTTCACTCATCTGTGATTTTGACTCATCAAAGGATTTGCATCAGACTGAAGTTTTAGTGGAAAAAAACTGAACTGGCCCCAACTGCCACTGAGGTGACAGTGTCCAAAACCTGGGTTAATCTCAGCTTGCTCATCCTTTTAGCATTGTGTGATGAGGAAAAGGGCTTTCTCAAAGAGATGTCAATTTATTTACGCGGACTCAACAGCCTGATGTCCTGTTGCACTAATCACTTTTCTAGATGAACAAAAACTAAAGCCACATTCTCTCTTGGTGCCTGGTCATGAGTAGGTGTGGATGTAACCCTATTAAAAAGCCACCACGGTTTCAGTTGTGGACATTTGTAGCTACAGCAGTTGCAGAGCTACTGGTGAACTGGAGGGGAGGGTGCTGTCATACACACTGTTGTTTGTTTGCTAGTGCTTTATACAGGCACGGAGTCTGTGTGAACACATGGGATTTCAGAGTTGTGCCCTGTTCCCATTTCTGCAACATGAGTGACCTGATGTACATTGCATCCAAATACGTCACCAATGAAGGCTTATTTGAATGCCAAAATGAAGTAGGAGCAGGCATGCTAGCCATGTGCAACCAGCACAGTCTCAAATCTTAGCACTGACAGAGGGACTGGGAGACATTATACGGATTGTCCGCAGTTCTCTGCACTTCCTCCTATGTCCTCCACTCTGAAATGGTTTGTGGATCCAGCCAGTTGCAGTGTTTAGATGAATCCACACGCCCCACAACAGGAGCAGAGTAGCACACAGTCCTTTGCATCTGAGGTAAAGGAAGATGGGCAGAAGTCTGCCTTAGCTGAACAGGGAACTCCTTTTGCAACTCAGTATGAAAAAACATTGTATCATTTTTGAAAAGAGAGGTCAGCCCTTGCTGGAGGATCATAGGCAAAGGCTGGCTGGGCAGACTCAGCAGCTGCTGCCCTAAATAAATATCCTGTGTACTGCTAGGAGCTCTGGGCTGCAGCTAAACTGAGGGGCTTTAGAAAAAAAAATCCCTCCATCACTGAATGAAAACACGAACACATAAACAACTCCCTGTGCACTCCAAAGGGAGTCAGGGAGACCTTCCTGTGGGCATCTTTTGACCCAACAATGGATACGGACAGGGCCTAAGCATGCTGAGACACATCCATACCTTGTGAGCGAAAGCTGCCTGGCAAAGCTGCTGGCAAGCAGCATGGCAGAAGAGGTCTGGGCATCCTGGCGGACATTGAGTCGACCAGGAGCCAGCAAGGTGCCCTTGACCAAAGGCAGTGATGAGCAGTACCTGGGGCTGCGCTGGGGAAAGCATTGCTGGCACCTGGAGGGAGGTGCTGAGGCCATACCTGCAGCACTGTGCCCAGCTCTGGGCTCCCCAGTCAGACACACACCATGAGACTGGGGAGAGCCCCCCAGGTCCCTTCCCAACTGCCACACTCCCAAGTTCTAGGGTCAGAGCACGGAGCTGCATTGACCCACTGCCCCAGTGTGAAGCGACACGCCACGGAGCTGCACTGTGAGTGTGGGAATCCTGCACAGAAGGACTGAGAGCCTCCTGGGAGCCTCGCTTGGACACTTGAGCACTGTCCGGATCCCCACACCGTCTCCAAGCCCAGGCTTCTGACCTCGGCAGGATGGGCCAGTTGATTTGCTGCTGCCACCCCAGGTAGACTCCCTGTGCGGCTCGCGGACACGCAACCACAGCCAGAACCCACAGCAACCGCCTTTCTCACCCTCAGCACCGTCTGCTCTGCAGGGTCTGTCCTGAGCCCACACAGCAATCCCAGCCTGCCCCAACATCCTCAGCCAAGCAGCCTTTCCAGCAGTGCATTCAGGTGAGTGTGGGCCATGTGACCAAGAGGGACCTCCTCCTTCCTTCAACTGCACGCTGCCTGGTGATGGCCAAGCCCGGGCTGCCATCTGGGCTATGGCCAGCTCTTCTGCAGAGCCAGGGCCCGAGGCAGCTCACCCCAGGGCTGCTGGCTGAGCACGTTGCCTTTCTTGCAGGCTGTACCAGAGCAGCGGCAAGCACCCGTCCCCTCTCGCAGCGAAGGCGAACTCTCAGCCCCTCGGCTGGTGAGTGAAGTGAGCAGGACCCGGGGCCACTATGGCCCCTCTCTGCTCCTCTGACCGGCGGCCACTCGTGCTGCACCGTGTGGGGCTGCTGCTGCCCTTCCCGCAGAGCACTGCCAGCCCCAGGGCTCTGCGGCAGGAGAGAGCTCAGCCGCGGCCCCTCAGTTCAAAACGACGCCTCCCTGCCTGCCTGTTTTCTGTCCGTGCTTCCGTCCCTGTCTCTGTCCAGCTTTCAGGAACCGCGCTTCTCGTCCCTCCACGGCTCTTTGCTCTCTTGTCCTTGGCAGCAGGCGGGACCCGCCGGAGGAGGTGGCGGCTGCCCTGGCCCTTCAGAAGGCGGCGAGGGAGCTCGGCCGCTGCAGAGGCAGCAGAGCAGCCAGCCGCCGAAGAGAGCAGGGGGGCTCTCTTCAGCCGGCCTCTGGCCGATCTCTGCAGCCAGGACGGCGCGCTGCCCCAGCCCATCCAGGTAAGCGAGCCTGGCCAGGGGCTGCCCGTCCTGCTGTCTGCTGAGCACAGGCGCTGCCCCCAGCAGAGGAAGCCCGGCTGGGGCTCGGGGACAAAGCTGGCTGCTCCCTTCGACCCCCACCTACGGACAACGGCTGTCCCGCCCCGGCCAAAGCAGAGCCTTCCCCCCTGGCTCCTGCCTCTGCGCAGGGGTCACCTGGCCCAGGGTTTGTCTCCAGCCCGGCCGCTGTCCTCCTCTGTCCCCGCAGGACCTGCTGTCTGTCCTCAAGGAGCAGGGGCCATCCACGGAGCGGATCTTCCGGCTGGGGGACAGCGAGCGTGCCTCCCGGGAGCTGAGGGAGGCCCTCGACAGCGGAGCGCAGGTCGAACTTGGAAAGCCAGCCCGTGCATCTGCTGGCCGTCATCCTGAAGATAAAGCCCTCTGACCTGTCCCCCGGCAGCTCCGGGCTCTGTGCGAGCTGATGGGCACCTTACTCATGAGCCAGGCTGCCGGGGGATGCTGCCCATGCTGCCGGCAGCAGTGCTCCAAGCCTCACCCGGAGCCCTGGGCATTGCAGGCCTTCCTCCGGCAGATCCCTTCCAAGCTCCTCGTGGCCGATCTCTACGAGGAGTGGATGAGCGCCCTGCAGAAGACCAGCAGGTGGAAGAAGCTGGTGGCACTGAGGGAGTAAGCATCGAGCCGGCGTGGCCAGGGAGCCTTCCCTGGGCTGGGCTTGGCTGCGATCAGGCTAGGAGAGCAGTGTTGGCAGGTTTGGCTTCATTTATGGTGCCTTCCTGCCCTCTGCCCTGCCAGGGTGGCCGGCATTTCTATGGATAGAAATACCTACTGAGAAGGATTAGTTTGGCAGTTTTATAGTGTCTAAAAAACATTGAGCATTTAAGCATCACCATTTAAAAAATGTGCAGATGACGAATGTGTCAGTGCACTGCATGCCATTTCCCTAAAAAAAAGTATAATTTCAGTAAAACTGCCAATGAAAACCTGCATAACTGAGCAGAAAGAATGGTAATTTTGAGAAAGTCCCTTTCAGTTACTCACAGCAGAACTTGATATGACCTTTAATCTTTAAAATAGTGCTGTATGTGTAATCTGAGGTTAAAATCCATTAAGGCAGAGATCAACAATTTAACTTTGATGATCAAAATTTGGCAAAGGATGTTACATCTACAGGCATATTTATTCTCTAGGGCTTCAGAAATGAACAAATATATTTATGATATTCATGTGATCTCTCTAATGTGGCAATTCCTCCCATAATTTCATGACAGATAGAACTATTATAAGCCACTTCTTTTTGTTCAGTCTGGAGATTCTAGCGCAACCTATAGTAGCACTCCTATTATCAGATGCTTAATTATAGGGCATACCAAGTCTCTTAACAATTTCTTGCTTAAGGTTACATTGCATAATTTATTCTATCAGTTAGTATAGTGGAAATTGGACTAAGTAGTGTGACAGGAAGGTTAAAATGAGTGTCCACTGTGTTATGCAGTAATTAGGACAGTTGGTGACAAGAATTTTGTTTTTTTTTTTAAAAAATTTTTGATTCTTAGACTTGTAAGAACATATGCATGTTGATTGCTGTACAAAAATTCGAGGTTTATGTTAAAAAATGCTCAAATCTTTTTTTTTTTAATTTTTAATTAATCTTCTCCCCCTACATAGACCTTCCCTACCTCATGTACCTGACTAATATTTCTAACAAACAACTTTAAGGGAATTGTTTGAAGACTTGGGAATGAAGCTTAATCTGAAATTTCTTTAATCCGTCTAAGTTTTATATCACTGGGAGGAGAAAAGCACAAGGCCCAGGTGACCATTGAGTTGTTTCTTATATTTTGAACTCCCCCAAAAGAGTAATGCACCAGATACGATTTTTAATTATAAACCACTATCCCCTCAAAAACGAAACCCAAACCAAACCCCATTATTTTCAGCAGACAACTGTAAAATAGTCCATCAGAACTGACACACCACTTGGAATCCACTAAGACTGCTGTTAATTTCGTGACCAGCAAATATCTCTCTGCACGGCACAGTGGGGTACCATAATACAGGACACAGCTCAGAAAGAGCTGACTAAATTGGTAGAAGCATTGCAGCTGAACAAGCACCCTACCTGGCTCAGGACGAAACATCCTGCTTCTCATCAGGGTCAATTAAGCCTGTGCTGTGTGCTGTGCTGACGCATTTATTCTTCTACTGGTACCTAGACTAGCCTATTTAGATCCCCCCCAAGGTATCCCTTTGTAACAGGGCACTGGGCAGGCAGACACTGGCTTGATGCACTTAATACTCCCTGAGACAAGGAGCACTTTACTCAGTGGAGAACCACTTCCACTTACTTCCTCAAGAACCTGATACACACAGCACATTGAGGCTGATGTCAAAACTCCTGTTGTCTTAAAGAGAACGTGAAGCAGACTTCACAGTTCTCCAGCAGTGGATATGAAGCTGCAGAAGGAACTAAAAAAAATCAGGGCACAAGCACTGCAGTGGGGGAGAATGAGAACAGGCAAATACAGAGTATTCTTACCTTTTCCACAAAAGAAAGATGGCCCAAACATAGCTATTAGACTAGCAAATAGGAAACCCTACCTTCCTGAGGAAGCATTGTTGTCACCAGGCATTTTAATGACTCCATTTAGCACTGCAGCATTTCTTTTTCTTAACAGTGACTAATAACATGCTGAGATAGGTGCACTCTTTGCAAGTGGAGTTTTATTGAAGAACAGGAAGGTGAATGCCTGGGGATTTTACTCTGAAAACTGTAGAGGACACATTTTGGATACAATATTTAAAGAGGAAAAGAAAATTAAAAGGAAAGGTTAGTGAGGGAGATTAAGGGTGAAGGAGAGAAACAAGGGGAAGAGCTAATGAAGAAAATTAAATGGATTGGGAATTACTTTGCAGAACAACTGGTAGCAGATAATAAATCATGGTGCTGTAAGCACACAAAAGCTAAACAATAAAAATAAGGAGGTAGTAGAAATGTCACAACACACTTCTGGTAAACTTAAAATGTAATCTGCAATATGTTGAATCCTGCAAACTTTCCACTATTTTCAAGTAAATTGCCCAACTGTACCTTTCTTTCTGTTATCTTTATTCTACCTCAGTAAACGTGGTTCGATGACATTAGTGCAACTCTACAGTTCTGGCAGCAGCTTCTGCAAATCCAGGCGCTCAGCAGATACGCTTCTGTCTAACCTATTAGAGGCTGACTAGTTCCTTATACTTGCTAAATATATATGAATTTGTCCCTAGCAATATAAGATTGTATTAACATTGAATTAGCACACCCCATATGTTACTAATGTATAAGGGTGCCTTTATTACAGACTTAAACCACCTACAGATGATTTATTCACTTTTTTTTATTATTATTAATGCCTTAGAAAGGGAAAATGGCCCAGGCACCTTAAAAATATTTGGATTTTATGGCAAATAAACATATTTATTTCAAGAGTACATGAATATTTTAGTATTTGCACTAGTCAGCCCTGCATAGTTTTGTAGTTTATTCATCTACGTTAGATTCTCTGACAGGATTTTTAAGATTAATAGTTCAAACATGAGGAGATGCTTTTAAAAAAATGTTCATTTTAAAAAATGGAGCAAATATGATATGCCTCTCTTTCTTAGCAAAACCAACTATTTTTCCCTCTTAATGAATGCATGCATGCATATTTTTATGTACTGTTGCACCTGAGAAATTGGTGGGTATAGTAATATTTGATTAACTCTTAATATTTACACTAACTCAGTGGGCACACCAACAGTTTCTTGCAAAAATACAGAATATTGGTAATCAACAGTCTACCCCTGGACTATTATTCTGTATTTTTTACTTTTTAAAATCTGTATATATATATATATATATACACACACACACACATGTCTATGTGTACTATACGTACTATGTGTAGAAATATATGTACGTATGTGTGATACATGCTCTGTATGTATGTTACCTGAAGCACTCCCTGTGTCTCAGAGTACATAGGTTTAACTAGATTATCCAAAGGCAAGTGAAATCTCATACCACTGTAACCTGTTAAGAGGTTTCAACATTATTGATAATTTCTTTTGCTGACAGGATGTGGAGAAAAAATAAGCCAGTCAATCAATTTCAGTTAATTTATCCTTCTTCGAAAATAATCTCAACAGTGAAAGAAAGGATGATCTCTTATTTTGAGGGGAAGAATTCTGCCTTAAACAACCACATCTGAGCAGTGGTGAGTATTTTGATATCTAGAATTAAAAATAACTTTTTTTTTTTAAATTATTTCAGGATATTTCTCTTTTGTTCATTTGTTCTTAGCCACCTTTCTTCCAGATGCAGAGATAACTGCTACAAATTATGCAGCTGCAGATGGCGAAAGCAGCAAACCCAACTTGTATATGTTCAGCACATTGCACACAACAAGCAGTTTCTTTAGGAGCCACAGAAGTGACTTTTCCCAGTTTGTAACTGAGGATTGTGCTGCTCAAATCTATATACTTTGTAGGTTTGAATCCATAAATTTTAAGTAACACAATTGACAGCACTTTCTAGTTACAATAGTTATGAATATATTCAAACCCACTCAATGTCATCTCAGATTTGCCTCACCATTTTTTTTTTACATTGTCTGAGATTTTCCCATGTAAACTGACATTTCCCTCTGATAAATGAAATCTCAAAAGATGAAGAGGGAGAATGTTTTATTTTTTTTTGGAGGTTTTTAAAAACTAAGATATTAAATCTTTGTTCTATCCTACCCGTGGTAGTATGTTACACAAGCAATGCAACACAAGTGAAAGCATAAAACAATATGATGGAGTTAATTAAAATTTATATTGTAACCTTAAATGAAACTGGAAAGCCTGACAACACTGGGTGTGATAACTGATGCTTATAGGTGTTTGGAGCAGAAAATCTGTTGATGTTTTATGAGAATCTTGCATCTTATTTACATAGATATTTTCATTTTGTTCTTTTTTTTTTTCTGTGTGCAAAATTTGTGTTGAAGAATTTGGTTGGGTTCTGCCAGTTGTATGAGCAAAGAACTGCAAACCCAATTAAGCACCTGAAATAAGCACATGGCAAATATGAATAGGGAAAAATTTTGGTTCTATGAGCCTGAATAAGAGTGACCAAGCCTTTTAAAAGCTAAACTGAAGACACATCTGACAGTAAAATGGCAATGGATTAATGTGAATCAATGTTACAGATACCAGCTAGTGTCAGACGGTTTTGTGGACAGAGAACAATAAACTTTAAAGTTTAAAATTTTCTGCAGACTTTAACTTTTCAGTACAGCCCCTCATAGCAACTTAGTTTTTTATGATCTTGTACTCCAACCATACTTTTACAATTTTCCTTACAAATACTATACTACTCTTTACAGGACTTGAGCAGCAATGGCCCAGGCAATTAATGAAACAATACATAAATATATAATGATTCTTACAAGTAAGGATAATTTGAAAAAGATCACATTTTTTTAAGATATCTGCTTGGGTTGAGGGGTTTGGGTTTTTAAGCCAACTTTGCTTCACATGTGTCACTTCTTTGCGTAAGAATAAGTAAATTTTATGATATAACTCTAGTTGAAACCCAACATACTAAAATATCTTCTAATGTCAGTCAGCAGCACTTAATAATAGGTGATTATCATTAAAAAATATACCTTTCAAAAAAACCTGACTTCCACCTTGCCAGTCATAACGTGCAGAGAAAAGCAGTTATTCACTTTCATTTGCAGATATACATGAGCAGACTATAACAGCCACATTCAGCTTCCAGCAGGGACGTTGCTAGGTGACTGGGAGAGGCTACAGCAGCTACATAAATACTGCTTTTCAGAACAGAAACATTTTTCATTACTTTTCTTCATTCACTTAATGCTGTTCGTAGAAATGCTGCTTTTGGAGATCTTAATGTGATTTGAGTCACCTGCCCATGGATTAATATTGCTATAGCTGGTCACAACCATCTGTAATACGTTCATTTACCATGTATGCCATCTGAGAAATGCACTGTAGTGTTGACACTCAAGTGTGAAAAAACATCTTCCCATCCCAGACCACTCCAGAAAGGACAGAGCTATGACTGGATGTAATAAGATGGAAGTGAATAGCATGTAGTACAAAGTGCATATACATATTCCACAATTTCTTAGCTCATAACATTTTTAGAGAGGGTTTGATTTGTGGTTCTTCCGGACATATTGGTAAGAAAGCTACTGCATTATTGATAGAATTTGAAGTTCTGTACATGGCATTTTCATTATGCTACTATCTACAGTTATGGACATGATATTTATGGTACAAGATGTAAAAGATTATTTGTAAAAGTATTTTCTGGTTGGGTTTTGTTTGGTTGGTTGGTTTTTCTGGTTTTGTATACTAATATGTTTAAGTATTTTTTGCTCCATGAATAAATAGATCAATAAGTGAATAATAATAGTTGCTTTTATTTTGTAAAACTGGATTACTGTCTCACCTGGTAAAATGTATTTCATGTATTCATGCATTCACTATGAATAGATGATCTGATGGAATTTCAGAGAGCATGGATTAGAGCCCTGAGGAGACTAACAGGCCTTTAGTGGCCCTGACCATCCTAACCTGGGACCTGCACCCACACAAATGAGCCCATGGGCTCTTAAGCTCAGGCATGGACACCAGTCTAGCCCTGAGCTCTGTTGTAGGAGGACCTGCGCGCAGCCCTGCCTCTGGACCTGCCTCCTGGATGCATCTTCGTCCTGGTTTTCAGCTGTCTTATCTCCTAGAAGGGTCCCTTGGACCTGTGTGTCACCTTGTCTCAGGTTTAGCCTCCTGGGTGGGCTTTGAATCCTTGTTACAGCCTTGTCTCCATTTTGCCTAGTCTCCTTTTGTTCCTGACCTCCTGCAAGGATCCTGGCCTCAATTCATTTCTTGTCACAGTCAGGATGTCAGTAGATCCCCATTACAAGCCCTGAACTCTGCAGGACTGCGCCCATCAGTGAGGACACTGCACATGCTGGGGTCACCCTTGGCTCCTGCAGCTTGCTGATAGTATGCTGCTGTAGGCTGACAAATATTGTTTTGCACTATTAAAAGGGCACACCACCAGCACTTCAGGGCCTCTGGACTTGTCTGAAATTGTGGTAAGGTACATGGGATATGGGAACATCTGTTTCATTAAGTTCTCTGGTTAAAGTCCACTCAGCATAAATGAAATAAAAAAAAGGAAAGCGATAAATTAAACACACAGATAGATACAGAAAACCTAACAAGCAGGTGATGGCCAAGACAATAATGAAGAACTGAACTCTTCAGCCACTGACAGATAGGCCATTAACAAAACTGCTCAGGCATAGCCTATCCTTGAAGAAGGTCAGCTTGAACTTTGTAAATGATAAGAAGGATGAATCCAGATTAGCATGATTATTATGAGTTACTCGCAGAAGAACCTCTGAACGGGTGAAAAACTTTTTGTAAGATATTTAGGGGAAAGTCCAAAAGGAGGAAAGGATTTGAGTCAGGAAGGAACAACTGTAGGAAAATGGGAAGGAGGATGTATAAAAAGGAACCTATTGTGCAAAAACAATGCCAGTGAGTACATTTGTCTAACTGATCCCCATGCCTTATCACTGAAATCTATCCTATCTTCTAAATAAATCTTTTTAGGCTTTTTTTTTTACTTTTTACATGTAACCTCACTCTCTTCGTGTGAATGCTGCAGGGTCTAAGTGACAGCAGCCATAGAGATGTTAGTCACAGGGTCTATTCGTCTTAATACCAGCAGCTGGAGAGACCACATCGGGTAGGAGGGAAAATGTGCTGTACAGTTTGTAAGTGCTGACAACTAGAGAGGGACCATAGGCATGCATGTATGTATGTGTTGAAAGATTTAAGTACCATCAACTGGAGAAAAGGCTGCAAGTCACAGGGCTCTCAGGTCTAGGTGGCATCAAGCAGAGTGATGGACATGCAATAGAGATTTGAGGGTGAGCAACTGGGGAAGGACTTCAGGGCTTATAGTTCTAGGTGCCAGGAATTAGAGGAACTCAGAGTGTGTGTTGCCATGTCCAAGTGCCAACAGCTGGAGAAATTGCCATGGATTGCAGGCTTGTAGGTCTCTGTGTCAGCAACTGGAGGAATCCCCATGGAAGAAGGGCGTGGATGCCAGCAATCTGAGAAGGGTCTGCAGTTCCCAGGGCCTTAGGTCTGTGTCAGCAACAGAAAAGGTCACGGTGGGTATGTGAAATGACAGCATTTGGAAAGATGGAGGTATATGCATTTTTCTCTTAACTTCACACTGTGCCTGTGTATGTGCAATTCACTAGTGGAATTAAGCTGGACTAGCTGGCAAGTAGAAGGAGACCTGCATACTAGGTAAGTGGGCTCAGGGTCTGGACATGTTTATAAGATGGGCTGGGGACCCATGTTGGTAGGCAAAGGATCTGTGTGAGTGTGCTTGTGAATCTTGTGGTTTTGCAATGGTGAACTGCCATTCTGATCGGTCAGAGATGAGGAACAGGACTTGTCCATTTGTACTTAGGCTTTGTGAGATCTGGTAGCACTGTATGTGTCTGCAGCAGTCTGCGTGGCTGCTGATGCTAGTGTCCGGTGTGCTTATGCGTCTCTGGGCTACACGCTCAGCCTTCATACCGGGTGAACTTGCAAATGGGAAAGCAACAGGCTGATCTGACATCCTGGGATGGAGATGTCTGCATCTCAGGGTGCACCAGGCTGAGCTCCAGCTGCCATGAAGGACCGCTCTGAGGGTGATTAGCTTGCACAGAGATTGCAGAATCTTCCTTGTTGGTGATAAACAAACCTGAATAAACAATATTCTGGACAACCTGCTCTAGATGACCACACTTTGAGCAGAGAGTCTGGATTAGACAATCTTCATAGGTCTCCTTTTTCTTCATACAATGTTCGCTCAGGTGGAGCACCCCCAGACTGAGCTTATTGGAAAACATAGCTGTCTAGAGCCTAGGCACATCCTCTCAGAAGACATAAAGACCCTTACACCTTGAAGACACTACTCAAAATTACATTTCTTCTGACAGTCTTGTGATTTTCTCAAGTGAGAAGGAATCTTTAAAGATAAATCATTATTCCTTCTTTCACAAAGAAATTCTCCACACGATCTTTCATTCGTGCATGGCTCACAGCACATACACTATGTAGAAGCTATGCAACCTTATGAATTCAGTTAATTAAACATTTTATATAGTAGACTTTAATAATTTTTCCCTCTGCTTCGTTACATTTTGTTTTGTTTCCCCACCTTATCTTAAGGCTTGAAATTGATGTGTTCTTTTGCAATAAATTCTTAGTGAATGGCAACCCAGGTGCTATGTTTATGACCTTACATACCCTTTTAACACAATTACACAATAGACAAAGCTCCCTGAAAATTTCCGCCATGTTCTTCTTTTGGTTGGCTGAAAGTCCATAAATGTTTTTCATCTTCTTTTCTTTACGTGTCACTGATTACTCAGTCTTGGTTCTGCTTTGGATCTTAAATTCTGCTGATCCATCTTGGAGGTCACTGTCTCCTCTTCATCCTTTCTTAGAAAAGGTCTCGGTGTTCTGTGTTAGACATCTAAATTACCTTATTCTTCTCAAACTAAAAAATACTCAAACATTTTAATTATATTTGTGCATGTACCTTTGTCAGTCCTTCATTTATAACTATCTACTGATTTACTCGTCTGAGGATTAGTTCATCCATGGAAAGGGACACTGAGTATAGTTATAATTTTTGTTTAAACACCTGTGATTACACAGCTGTAAGTGCCTTACCATTAATCCTATTCCTACGTAATGGTAATTGATTAATTCTAACATACTATTTGTACTAAATTCTAGTTACTGTAACCATGATAATATTAACACCCTCCTGCCTTCCCCCTCCAGAGTATAGGAACATTAATTTAAAAACAGAATAAACGGATGTTTTGAAGATTGTGTATCTGGCAACTCCTCAAATTTTATTTAAAATTACAGTGGAGTTACGTTAGGAAAATCGTTATTTTGTAAGATTCTAAAAATATCTTTGTTTTCCTTTCTAACCAGATAATCAGCATAACATATTCCAGATGCCACAGCAGACCATGCTGTACATTCTGAGGGTGACTGAAGGCAATGAATTGGTAGGAAGATAAATAATTATGGAAAAATATGTTAACCATATTGTTATTAGAGAGTAATTTCATAATAGTCCTTAGATTTATACTTCATAAAGTACTTTGATTGAACATCCTTGCAAAGCAACAAAATCAATATGTCCACGACAGTAGTGACTAATAACAGAAAGGTACTATACAAAAATGAGAAATGAAAAAGGCTCACCAAAAGAGTAAAATCTATCAGGCCAAGCCTCTTCATTAAATACATTTTTTTTTTCCAGGAGGAAAAGGAAAAGGCAAATGTTTTATTTGTTTTCTTTTGTTTATAAAAAAGGATATGTCAGATTCCAGGAAGTTTTTGATAAATAAAGTTGACACCTATGTTAAGCAAATTGTACTAAACTATAATGAAACTAGAAATAGTGAATATAGAGGGAAATGCAACCTCTCATCATCAACTTTTCAGGAAGCAGAGTAAACATAAGATAAAGATTGTTGTATCTATACATAGGTAGGTAGTAGACATGAAACAAATGCTTTAAATGGATTAGATAATCTACTCTACAAGATCTATATGATATGATAAAAGGCAGGGATTGTGATGTTATGAGGTTGCAGATGATACTGTTACTCCAACTACTAAATAGGAGGGCCTACTCTGAAGAACCCCATGAAACTGAATAATTATTCAATAAAATATCATCAATTTTTAAGTAGAGAACATAAGAAATAACAATCTCAACCTTATGTATAAAGCAAAGTGGTTATAGCTGGCTATTGATTTTAAGAATAAAACATTTCAATTTATACTAGAAAGTTTTAATACAACTCTGACTGATACTCAGTAGCATCCAAGGAGTGAAAACAAAATTTTCATTATGTTTTAAGACTGAAGAAAAAAAAATTCCCTTCAATAAATATGGTTATGGAACAAAATAATTCAGATTGTAAGGGACTTCAGGAGTTACTCAGTCAATCCTCCTGCTTGACGTAGAGACTTCTATGAGATTAGATTCAGTGTTTTAGTCAGACATGTCTTGAGACCTCTAAGGACAGACAGTGCACAGCCTCTCTGGCCATCCCGCTTGATTATCTTCGCAGTGAAAGTTTTGTTCTTAAATTCAATCTGATCTTCTTTGTTTTTGAAATCCATGTAGTGTCTTCGTTACTGTGAGCAATTCAAATCCTTCCACAAAAAAGTAGCTGACAGAAAGAAGCAGAAAAGGTAAAGAGAACGACTAGGGACACAACATTCAACCTGGAGAAAAGGAGACAGAGGAGACCTGATTGCAGTCTACGGCTTCCTGATGAGGCAGGCACTGATCTCCTCTCTAAGTGACCAATGATAGAACCTGAGGGAATGGTATGAAGCTGCAATGGGAGGTTTAGTTTGGATGCTAGGAAAAGCTTCTTCACTGAGAGGGTGGTTGTCACTAGAACAGGCTCCCCAGGGAAGTAGTCACAGCACTGAGCTTGACTGAGTTCAAGAAGCATCTCGACAATGTACTCAGTCACATGCTCTGACTTGGCTGGCCCTGTGTGGAGCCAGGAGTTGGACTTGGTGATCCTTATGGGTCCCTTCCAGCTCAGAATATTCTGTGATTCAGAGAAGTAGGCATAAGAATCTCATGTTACAATTCTCCAGTGTTTCCAACTAAGTAGCGAGTATATTGCACTGATCAGTACCGTGATCTATGTCTTTAATGCCTCAAAATGTTAATTTGTTGATTTATTCTAACATCATGTTTAAGTCATAGTAGGAAAGTGCATTTATAGGCAGAATTTTTGCCTGTCAGCTTATAAAACCTGTAACTATTACACATAAACCAAACTTAGCATGTTTTGGAAACAAACCCTGTCTGCTTATCTAAATCACAATTTATTGTATTAAGAACCTGACTCAGGAATTTAAACCTTAAAATTTATTATCTGTGATTCAAAATAACTTTAAGCATAAAGGTTTATTACAATTTAGGGACCAGTCATCTGAGGTCTTAACCACAGGACAGCGAGTTGAGGAAGCGTGCAAAGCAAAGGAAGCAGTGGTGCCTGTAGCAGTAAACACACTTACATACTGAGTGCTGATGTGAAGACTCTGATAGATTTTTACTGTGCATAGACATGTACAGTTTGCATGCTGACTTTGTGTAACAAATCACCTTCCAATACGCTGTTGCCATGATCGGATACTAGACACCTCCTAAGGATATGCTTTTATACAGAATTTGAAGTAAGTATCCTTACGCTTGTGAGTGTAACAGGTTTTAGAAGGTACAAGGACACTGCATATCTAGTTGCAGAGTTTAAATGCCATGCTTTGGCAGTCAGATTTCTTTGGAAATTATTTTTGCCCTAGGATTATAGATTTATCTTTATCCTGTAATCATTTGGATGTCATAGAAGCCTTTTAGTTAATTTTAATAGTAGTGTTTAAAAGAGTAAGTTTTCAGACATCTTGATTGGCTTTTCACCTGCAACAGATACATTTGTGATACTGGGTCAATCTTTTATTAACACCACTGCACAAAATCAAAACCTGAGAGGCAGTTACCTATGCTGTGAAAAGTTACCATCAGAACATACTATCACCACTCAAACAGCAATCAGTAGAGCAAGGTTTATGGGATAGCTTAAATAGCCGATCTTTAATGAGTTTGCTTCAAGCACACAGGCTCCAACTTCATAGGTGCTTGAATTTCTGTCGTTCTCTCTACTTTCTCCAGCTGCTCTTTCAGTGAATTACAGAAACTATCTCCAGGGCAGAGGGTTCTCAAGGAAGATAACAATAAAGAAAGAACATTTTCTAGCATGATGGTAGAACTGTTTATTTCTTAAGAAAAATAAGTTGTAAAAATATGTTTGACCTTTCCAAATTTCAGGGGTTTTGGGGGGAGAGGGGGGAAATTGCCTTTTTAAATTATATGTTTCCACACTGAATTGCTGTATATTTCTGAGCCTCAAGTTCTCTTTCCTTTTCACTTCTCTACGGGGATGTTTAGACTAATACTGTACTTCTCAATGCCTTACTTTACTGGGGAAGCGGGGGGAAGAGAAATGAAAGACTTTCTACAGCAGCATTTTCTAAACACTTCTGTTGCTTCTGTGAAACTCACTTTAAAAAAAATCTGCACAGATCTTTTTTCTCTAACCTTAATTTAGTACTATTCACAGAAATGACTGACAGCTAATAGCTTTAATATTTCTATAATTTTCTATTGCAGTAAATGTCATGTAATTCTGCCAATCAGAGCAGCTTTTTACTAACTTTTTTTTTTAATCCTTTCCCTGATGTTTCCTCTGCTCCAAATACACACATGCATGCACACGCACATGCAGACCGAGTTAGGATGTTAATAACTGAACTCTTATGTTAGCTGTAGCTTCTGACTGCAACTTTTTAATTAGTCAAAAACTTTTATGTTAATTTCCTACAGTTAAAAATTTGAATCTTCGCATGAAAATACATACTCTGGGGGTTTATTTCAGGAAAGTTAAATGATAGAATGCAGTTTAACCAATTGCGAGGCACTCAAATCATAAATTTTGTGTAAACATAGAATATATTAACTTTTAGTGGGTTTCATTATGTAGTTTTAAGAGGGAAAATGTCATAACTAGCCACTATACAAAAGCATGGCCTAAGTACCCAGCTACTGGAAATGGTGCAACACTGATTCATTGTTAATTGATTATTTAGTTTTAATAAATATTTTCCTTCAACATTGTATTTTAGGATTGCTATAGTAGATTCATATCCAGATTACTGAAGAATATTTTCATTAATACTATTTTTCATTAGTTTACTTAATCCATGGTATGCAAACCCTGTTTTTTAACCTTTTACTTCCTTTACCCTCATACAAAAGGGTAAAGGTAAGGTACAAAAACTACAAATATCATTTCATTACAATGAATTATAATTATCTGTTGCATGCTACGAAGGAAAGTAAAACATCTGCTACGCACATAATGAAAGAATAAGAATGATTTCTGGAATCTGTTATCAACAGTTGATATATATCAGTTGATATATACCATCTACATAACTTCTTTAGGTATACTGCTTATAATTGGAAAGACACATGCTTCCAATAGCTGAAAAAGTATGAATATCTTTATTACCTGATCAGCTGCTGTCCTGTGATAAATATATGCTCAAGATTCCTTATAAGAGTTACAGTAAAAAAAAATATACCTTTCAGGACAGCGTACATCAAAAATTTTATCAACACACTTTGATATTACACTTTTGATAGTACAACAGGAAAAACTTTTCTCCTCTGTGTTTCTTGAATCCTGGTTTACAGTGTCAGCAAAAGGAAAGACACAGTGTACCACTGGGATTTATCTTTAAGTCAACACAAGAAAAGATGAAAGTGCAGGGAAAGAGAATCATGGAGAATAAAAGGCAAACAAGGATGTTCGTGTTTATAGATTACTGTAATAGGTGCCTTAAAAGTACATAAAATTGGTAGAAAGGTGTCTTAGATTATTTATTTCCAGAAGGAAAACACTTCCTAGACCCTACTTATAGGAAAAGGCTTTTGTTTTTATTTTAGTTTATTCTCACAAAACTGTTCTACCTTGCAATTCTGTAGTAAATGCTGGATTACTTTGCTACAGCACGTACTCTGACTAAATGCCTGTTCTTGCCATACACAGTTAAGTTACCTTATCTACTTAGCCCCATTGTAGTTAATAGTGCCAGAGAAGAGAAACTAATGTCTTCTATATCACTGCTTTTCTTAGTTGTATAACACTACTTTTTGCTGAAATTGACTTACCCGTTTTCAGAAACTGGATTTCTTTCTGCTTTGGAGACAGAACTCTCCCTAAAGCAAGAGAAGGTTCAGAGGTAATACGTCTTTTGTAAGCTTTATGTGAAAAAAACCCCAACTGACTCATGTCCAGATGTTAGCTGAAGTAACATATTTTCCAGGAATTGAGTTTTAGGCTGATGAATGACTTCCAAGAATTCTAGCTAGAAAAGCACCCTCTTCTCTAAGAATTGCTCCTCACAATGAGTAGGTGTAGACTCAAGAAGTCTTCACCGTGCACTCATTCAACACTGAAGCAGCATATTCATGCTAAACTATAAACAGCAGAGATAATACAGCCTGGAGAAGAGGAGGCTGAGGGGCGACCTTATCGCAGTCTATGGCTTCTTTACAAGGGGGAGGAAGGGGGGAAGCACCAATCCCGTTGCTTTGGTGACCAGTGGAATGGCACGAACCTGTTACAGAGGAGGTTTAGGCTGGATATTAGGAAGAGGCTCTTTACTGAGAGGGGGCTCGGCACTGAAACAGGCTCCCCAGGGAAGTGGACTGAGTTCCAGAAGCATCTGGACAATGCACTCAGTCACATGCTCTGACTTGGCTGGCCCTGTCTGGAGCCAGGAGTTGGGCTTGATGTTCTTTACGGGTCCCTTCAACTCAAGACGTTCTATGATTCTATCATTCTATGACAACACCACACTCTGGCCTCCATTGGTAAGGGCCTACCTAACTGATTTCAATGAGATACACAGGACAAACTTCACATGCTCTTTTCCCCTCTTAGCTAGCTACAAACAAGTAGTCACTAGCTCAGTATGCTTCTAAATAGACTGGGTCTAGTCAGGGCCCACTGAGATATTTAGTGTACTTGTTGAAAATGTATTTTTAGTACTGCTCAGTTAAAATAATTTCAGGAAGAAAAACTGTTATGTACATCTGTAAAGACAGACCACATTGCATCTTCTGAAAAGCAAGTTGGTTTGTTCTGCTTGGGTTTGGTATTTGCTTTTTCTTAATTTTGAAGAGTTTACAAGATTGAACCTTGATGAAATATTTCACTTTGTTTTGCTCTTATTGGTTAAAGGCAACCTTGATAAAAATGTGGTTTTGATCAGATAATTTGATCTAAATGCACAGAATATTGGTGGTTAGGGAGAAAAAATAGAAGGCTATATGTTCAAAATAGTACTTACGGTAGCATGCATCCTTTTTGTCTAATTGCTTGTTGCTTTAAGTGACAAAGGGCTATTTTTCTTTTAAATTTAAAACAAAAGCAAAACAAACAAAGAAAAAAGCACCATTATCCCTTTTCCCCATTTGCCTTCTAATCTGGAAAATAATTTATATGCTTAATTCTCACCCCAACACTTTCACTTGGCAAGAGCTGTTGTATATTGCATTCTAAGAAATAATACATTGGCAAGCCTAAAGAAGCATAAGTGCAGTTGCTTGCTTGCATATTCATACAAGTGCAAGCATTTCACACACAAAGAATATAATGGCTAGAAATTCAGAAATTGATGTGAAATTCTTGTGTGTTGTTTAGTGAAGTTATCAACCCAAGTTTACCTCATTCTTACTGTACAAGTACTAGTCTGTACATACATTTTTTACAGGCATACTTAGAACTTCATGCAGGAATTGGCCAGAAATATCCCACTTTAACCATGTCAATAGATATAAAATTTTTTGCATACCCTCTCTTGATTTTTAGTCATATTGCTTGCCCTTATTGTCCTTGTGTTCTCGAGTTACTTATATTTAATGGTTCTTTCATTTCAGCTAATGTATCCAATAATATTGTGAAAATTACTGCAAAGCTTTACAGTAATTCTAGATTCTGACAGATAGTGTGTTGGAATAATTTGAAAATGGTTCCCAGGCTTGCTTGTAAAAGACTTTTCTTTCTACTATCTTCCTCAAACATACTTTTCTCTCTTTATTTGAAATGAAAGAGAAAAACGGAGGAAAAAACTGTGTATGCTAGAAATGTCAGCTTCCATCACACCATAAAATTGTTTTTCAAGTTTTACAATAATATTTTTAAAAGTATAATAGTGTTAGAGTTAAGGAATTAACTTAGTTATAATTGGTAGTTTTCAGGATCATATTAATAGTGTAGATGCTTTAAAAGATTATGGTAAGTCTTTAGAGACTGTGAAACCATGGTAATGATAAGCTTTATCAGCTATACAAAAAATCTTAAATCCTAGAATCATGTGAAAATAAAAGGTCACTTACTTCACCTTTTCTCATATTACATCCCATTTTGTAATCTCAGGTGTGTCTTAAGAAAGAAAAAACATAGAATTTCTATGGTAATGATTTATTTTCCCTGTCCTGAAAAGTCTTTTTTCTTTGAGAACTTAGACTATGTCTTGTCATCAGTGGAACAAAATAAAGAAATCCGGTGTGCATTCTCAGAATATAGAATCTGTGTGGATTTCAAAACAATTCTTTAATTCTTGGCACATAACTTGTATTAAACTTTTCTGTCTATAGACTACCTTTGTAGTTCTTCCTGCATACGATGATGGGGTATTAGATCCATGCAAAAATCTCTGTAGAGCTAACATTATCTTTGTTTATTGTATGTTTGCAAATATGTATATGCTCAAATTCATGTGCAGTTGAGGAAATTATTTTATTTCAGTGCACTCTGCTTTTTTAACATATCACATATATATCAATTAGAGAAATGAAAATTCAGAGAAATTTTTGGGTGGTCTGTGGCTGGCTTAACCTTGAATGATCTCTGATTCTATTTACCCTCAGATACTCTGATCCTTGGCTAACATTCAAATAGACAAATAGGTACACGGTTAGGCAGAGAGATAATTTGTTCATAATCTGTTCTTGAAAAAACAAAATAAACAAATAAAGGAAAATCTGGTCTTACTGTAGTACACTGAAGAAACATCTCAGCTGAAATGGACTAAAAAATGTTAGATTCTCTAAATAACATATGAGTAATTATTTTCTATCCAGTAGCTGGCAGTGGTACACAGAAAAAGTTACAACGAACAAAAGTGACATTTAAGACAAATATAATTCTAAGTCCTGGCAGTAGATCAGCTAGGTCAGACATTATTTACCTGCTACTTGCTACATATGTCAGTATATAGGTACCATTACTGTCGGCTGAAGAATAACAACCTATGAGAAATTGTATGCTTACATACATAAATATATGTGTATACAGCACATAGACACATATTTGCACACAGAAACAAAAAAATCCCACATGATAATAAGGTTATGCCATCCAGAGGGACCTGGACAAGCTGGAGAAGTAGGCCCAGGTGAACCTCATGAGGTTCAACAAAGCCAAGTGCAGGGTCCTGCACCTGGGTCAGGACAATCCCCGTTACCCATACAGGTTAGAAGATGATGTGCTTGAAAGCAGCCCTCAGGAAAAGGACTTGGGAGTATTTGTGGATGAGAAGCTGGACATGGGCTAATAATGTGTATCTGCAGCCTGGAAGGCCAATGGCATCCTGGGCTGTATGAAAAGAAGTGTGCCCAGCAGACTGAGATGTGATTCTACCCCTCTACTCTGCTCTGGTGAGACCTCACCTGGAATGCTGTGTCCAGCTTTGGAGCCCTCAACAAAAGAAGGACATGGACCTGTTGGAGTGCTTTCCAGAGGAAGAACACAAAAATGATCAAAGGGGTTTGTAGTTTTGTGTGGCTGGGTTCTGGTAGAGAAGGAAGGCTGCAGGGGTGGCTTCTGCAAGAAGATTATACATAGTATTCTTATTAATTCTAAACATAGCCTATATTATTTATCCTATATTATTTCTGGACTCTGTAATTTTTCTATTTTGAAGTCTCTGTTTTTTGGTAATGTGAACTTGTAAATAGCTAGAAGCACATCAAGACACATGCAGACATTGATACTGTCTGTAGAATTAATTGTATTTCAGTGATTGTCTTCAAATACATGGTAAATGGTAAGCCCAAACCCTTTCTATATTCTTGACTACTGAGTCCTATAAAGCAAAAATTGTGTTATATTCTTCTTCCCTCTTCTATTGCAGGGAAAGTGTTTGGTTTTTTGTTTTGTTTTGTTGTTTGTTTTTTTTAATATATAACATAAGAATAAATATAAGAAAAATAATATTTTTATGTATTCAAAATATATATCAGATTATTATTTCTGAGAATAATACATAAAACATAGACAAGCTTGTATAATGAAGCTAAAATGTTGACAAGGTGAAAACCTGTCCCCTGTGTTCTTCTCTAGAATTACAATAATATAATCAAGAAAACAGTATTGAATTTCAAAATATATTTTATAATCCATCATGCTATTTGTACTAAAAGATTGTGTTTCAGATAAAATGCGGTTTAAGATAACTCATCCGCTTTGTTCTATTTCTCAGAAAGAGGACTTTCCCTTTAATATATATTTCAATCTGAAGTGCGACATACTGGCAAAATGAAAACAAATGACAGTGCTATCTTCAAAGAGACAATGTATTATTTCACAATGTATGAAAAGGCCCTTGCTCTGCCCTTATGACAGTTAAACGCTCAAAGTGAGACAGGCAAAAAATGTAGTTAACTCATTGAAGAAGACATGAAAAGTGACCCTCCCTTTTTTCTTCAGTGGGGAGAGGAAAAGGCAGAAGATGATGAGGAGTAAAGAAACACGTTTGTGTGTGTGTTATTGAAACCTTTCTGCAGTGTATGCAGAATGAAAACAGAAGGTCTGAATTAGAAAAGACAGTTCTGATTTGCATGATATCCATATGCCAATTAAAAGGAAAAAGACTGACTCACCACTCACCTCATAAAAGGATGGGAATATAGATAAAATTAGAGTAAAAGAAAGTAATCAGATTAGACAATGGTCACAATGATGATGGTGTTGGTGAATAGGTGCCTTGTCCAACGTGATACCTTATTTCAGAACTGAAATCTGATTTGAAACTATACTATTTGAAAGTACACTTATTTGAAGATACATATATACTCATTTGAAGGTATACTTATCCATTATGGGGCTGGTTAGGCACAGGAAAAGGTTTCCCAGAGGACTTGTGTATGCCCCCTCCCTGGAAGTGTTCAAGGCCAGGTTGGATGGGTCTTTGGGCTACCTGGTCTAGTGGAAGATGTCCTTGTCCTTTCTGTCCCAAACTATTGCATGATTATATGATAAATATGCATTAGAATTAAGCAGAGATTTAGTTAAAATTTCAGTTTGGGATCATGTATTATTCTCTGTTATTTTGTTTTCAATATTTAAATCTCTTTCTGAATAATCATATATTAACATTTAAATATGTTTTGAGACCTTTGAGTAGAAAGTGCTATAAAAACTCTAACACACACTCTCCTACAAAATGTGGTCAGTAGAACTGATATAATAGCTTGAATACAAGAACCAGCTTGTCCTCCTTCTGACAGTGATCTGGTATCAGATATTTCAGGGGGAATCCCACAGTAGATATTTGAGTTTTAGAATTATACACTTGTTTTGGCTGTAAAAGACCTTTAAGCTTGTTAAGCCCAACTGCGAACCAGCACTGCCAAATCCACCAGGAAACCATGTCCCTAAGCGCCACCATCTACATGTCTTAAATACCTGCAGGGATGCAACTCAACCCCCTCCCTGGGCAGCCTGTTCCAGTGCTTGACAAACCTTTTGGTGAAGAATTTTTTTCCTACTATCCAATTCCAAACCTCTCCTGGTGCAACTTCAGGCCATTTCCTCTTGTTCTATCGCTTCTTACTTGGGAAAAGAGACTGGCACCCACCTGACTACAACTTCTTTTCAAGTAGATGTAGAAAGCAACAATATCTCTCATCAGTCTTCTTTTTTTCAGGCTAAACAAACCCAGTTCCTTTAGCCATTCCTCACAAGACTTGTTCTCTACGCATTTCACCAGCTTCATTGCTCTTGCTTGGACACAATCCAGCACCTCAATATATACCTCCTAGTAGTGAGGGGCCCAAAACTAAAAACAGTACTTGAGGTGTGGACTCGCCAGTGCTGAGTACAGAGGGACAATCACTCCCCTAATCTTGCTGGCTGCGCTATTTCTGTTGCAAGCCAGGATGCAGTTTGCAGGATGCAGTCAAAAATGTACAAGATTGCTTTTAACAATTGAAGCATAAACCCTGTTAAAGACGTTTTGTCTAGTTCCATCATAAAGAGATTCTTGTTAATCATTTGTACATTCATATTAGCATTTGTATGTTCATAAAGTTAGTGTTTGCAATACCTAAGCTGTATTCTACTTCTTCAGAAGTAAATGGCAAAGTTTTTCTTGATTTCATTAATAGAAATAATATATTCAAGCATTTCCTTTGCACTGTAAATAAAAATATGACATTCACTGCAAATATTTTTTTAAAATAAAATACTATCAACATCTAGATTACCTCAGGTTGTAGAGGCATATTGTGTATGTATGGAATAAATCCCTTGGTTCAAAATCACAGAATGCCAATTCATTGTCTTTGGATATCTTTGCTAGACAGATGATAAAAGTGAAGTACTAAGATGGAGTAAGACATTCTCTACTCACATTTGTCTTAAAATGGTATTTCTGTGATTTTCTAGTGCACATAATTCTGGAATTATACCATACTCTGCAGAAAGGCTTGTATCTTTTTCCTGCGTAGAATAGCCAACATACTAAGTAGTCTGTTGATTTGTTAAAGTAAATCCCTGCAGTTTTATAAATAAAACGTACTGATAGTCGCTGGACAAAAGATGTAAATACAGGTCACAATACCACAAGCTGTAAATTATATCAATTTTAATTATCAGAATGGTGATGAGTACAATAAGCATTCAGGAATGGGAAAAAATGGTGAAAGCTAAGAAGTTATGAACCTCTACTCTCAATCTGCTAATTCAATAACATGTGTTAGGGTAATAATAATTAGCCCAAATTGGCAGCAGAATATTTTAACCGTCTCCTGCCACTTTGCAGTCCTAGCTGACCTAGAGTTTTCCAGTTTCCAGTGAGATTAGTTTAAGTTGAACAAAAAGAGACAGCTGGCAATGTGCAAAAACTTACTGTATATTTTTTGAAGGTTCATGAAATGTAACTTCACATCTGCTGTGGTTGGACTAAACAGCAGACAAAGTGGTATGCAAAAATGAGAAGTGGAAGCTACGGCACGGAGAAGTGTATCTGTTCACTTGTGTAACATAAAACATCAAAAGCATGGGAAGGAAGAGAGAAATGGGCAAAAAGTAAAAGTGAGGAAGAAAAGTTCGGTAAACTTTCATGTTCAGTTGTAAAATAAATGCTTTATAAAAAATATTCTAGCTTCACCCCAGCAAGATCTATATGAGATCAAGATCTGTAAAGGCACCATACTGCTCAGTGCCTTGGTTTCTAGGAAAGAAAGAAGGAAAGAATTCAGCTTTCATAAAAGAAATGAAATCATGGAGTGCAACCAACCCAGCCCAGATGATGGGGATATTGGATGTAGGAGTAAGTAAATGTAGAAGAAATTATAATGTATCACTTTTGGATTGATGGAACAATTTGCAGTCAGATAAACTGCTCTCTATGAAGATTCAATGTTACAGAGCCTGCTTTCTTTGAACAATTGTAATAAAATCTTCATCATTTCCCCCAGTGTGAATGAAGTATTAGAAACACTATGCTTGAAACAGAGTAACCTCTGATGTCCAATTCCCATGAAGATTTCTGATGGTTTTCTATCTGCTTTAAAAACTAATCTCACAAGACACCTGTATGTTTCAATTGTACCAGTTTGTAGTTAAATAGTTGTTTTGTCATAGAAAATATCAATAAGCCGAATCTATTAACATGAATACATTAAATTGATAAGACAAATTATACAGGGCCCTGTATTCAGCAAATCCAATGGAATTTCTTTAACACTGGTATTGTATTTTTAAAACTAGTTTCAGTACTCCTGTATTCATATAATCTCAAGAAAATAAAACACTAGAAAACTTTATGATATTTTTATATCATAACAATTAATTTCAGTGTTAAACAGAATGCATTTATACTAGATTCAGGAGCTAAGCACTTCATAGCTGTGGGGTGGTGATTTGGGGATTTTTTTTGTTTTTTTTTTTTCTTGTAAATACTATTTCAATTTAAATCACTATGGTAAGCACTGCAAATAGTCATCTTTTTCTCTGCAGACTGAAAGTGTGAGGTGATTGTTTACAGTGTGTGGAATGTATGTGACATATAATATGTGGATGTGTATCTTTTCAAGAGCTGAGTGACAAGCATGAGAAATGGTTCTCAGTAGTGATGACTGCACTTCTAGCCCAGATGACAAGTCCGTGAGTATTTCCCTGGAGGGCAGTTTGAAATTGAGAATTGCAGTAGTGACTAGAACTGAGCAAAAGAAGAGCACTGCTATTACCTGTTTTATGAAAACAATACTTTCTGTGTAATCTGGAAATAGGTACTTAAACTTTAGATTGATTGCATCTATTTTTTACAAAGATCAAGAGATAATACTGGCATTTAGAAAAAAAATGTTATTGTGGAACAACAGTCATGTCTTTTCTTTGTTGCTATATTTCTGTTTATGAAAAGATTTGTATTGTGTGGTTATAGTCTCCTGTGGCATAGATGAAATAAAATTGTCTCAATTAGTCAAAAAGGCACTGATTATTTTAAGGATCATTGTATATTTGTACTTTTTCTACATCAAATTCTTATTTCATAGTGAAACAGAGAGCCTTGTATTTGCTTAATTAATGCATTAATTTGTCTTCTAATCCATGTTTTAAAGTTAGTGAAGACTTCTTTATAAGTCATCCACATTGCCATGTAAAATTATTCAAATATCACAATTCCAAATATTTCAAAGTATGTTTTTAAAAACATAGATGCAAACATAGATGCACAAAGATACTGCAGTTCCTCTATAATTAAGATAACTGTGGAATTCCCATATATACTGACACGTTTTATGAGCAGCTGTTCCTTTTTTTCTTTCCCTCTTCCCCACCCATTACATCCACCTGTACCATGACAGTGTTATTTCTGTGTGTGTAATCTTTCATCTTTCCATTTGTCTACTGTTAACACAGGATCACAAAATCGCGGGGTGACTTAAGTTGGAAGGTAGTGGCTCCAAAAATGGACCCACCACAGGATCCAGTGAGAGTGGAAGGAGTGAAAATGAGTGTGTAAAACACAACATGAGGTTGGAAGGCAAAGTGGTTTGTTAGCTTGTTTGTATTGGGGTTTTTTTCCTCACTACCCAAATCTATCGTAACTAGAAATAAATTAATTTTCCTGAGTTTCTTTTGCCCATGATGGCAATCAGTAGGTGATCTCTCCATCTCTGTCTGGACCCATGAGTGGTTTCGTCATATTTTCTTCCCCTGTCCTGCTGAGGATGGAGAGTGTGAGTGAACAGCTGGGCACACATCTTGCTGCTGGGCACAGTTCATCCACCACAACACACTGCTCAAAGCTGGGAATTTTCTACGAAGTTGCTGAGGGCCTTGCCCATCCCAGGTTTTCATATCACCAGGAATGGAGATTCCACACTTCTGTCAGAAATTATTTTCAGTATTCAACCAAACTTTCCTGCATCAAGTGAGAGTATCTTGTGTTGTAACTGCTGTCTATTGCTTCTTACCTGTCGTTGCACACCTCTAGGAAGATTCTGGGTCCAGTAATCCTAATATCCTCATCCTAATATCCTTCTGATATTAGGTATTAGCATTGATATCTATTTTTCCTCTTTTTAAGTTTGAACTAAGACCAGTCCAGTTAAACTTTCCTTGTACTTTATCTTCCAAGCCCCTGCACATTTAGTGACACCTTGCTGGATGCATGCCAGCAAGTCAACACCTTTTTTTTTTCTTGTGGAAGTTCAAAATTAGATGTGACACTCCAGATGTAGCCTCACAAGTGGTAAATAGAAGGAAAAAAAAATCTGTCAACTCGCAGGCTGCCATCTCACTAATGCAGCTCAAGCTACAAGGATGCACTTCTGGCTTATGTTTCAGCTTGTCTGCTAGGGCCCCAGCATCCTTTTCTGTAAAGCCATTTTATAGGCAGTCAGTCTCTAGTCTGTGTTGAGGCATGGGATTATTCCTGCCTGGATGCATGACTTCTCACTTTCCTTTGCTGCGCTCCACTTCTGTCAGGCCTTCAGTAACCCATTTGAATCGCAGCCCTACCCTCCACGTTACTAACTGCTTCCCCATGTATGGCATTGCTCAGAGCGCATGTGATACCATCATTCAGTTTCTTAGTAAAGTCATTAGTCAGTGCTGGCTCAAGTATTGATCCTTGAGGTGAAGCATTAATTATGAGAGAGACTTCTATTAGTTGCACATTGTACTAATGATCACCACACTTCGAGCATGATGGTCTAGCCAGTTTTCTGCTCATCTTATCTTCCATTTATCCAGTCCATGCTTCATCATTTTTGCGATGAGGATAGTGTAGGACACCGTGTAAATTCCTTGCTGAAGTGGTTATGCAATACCATCTCTGACATCTTTTCTCTCTCACATCATCTTTTTCATCCTCCTGTTATGTAATATTTTTCCTATTACATGTCTTATAAGTATTTTGTTCCTTATATATCCTTTATGAGATATTTTTCTCTATTTCTCTTAGTTTTCAGTCCTCTTTTGTAATGTCCTTTCCCTTGTTTCTTCTGCGAGTTCAGTGCTTGTCAAGTCCATGCTTTTTGTCCTTTGTTCTGCCTTTAATAACAATAAAAGGACCAGAACAGGTTCATGCACACAGCTAAATCAAAATAATACTATTTTTACTTATAGAAAATGCAGGAACATGTGTTTACATTTCTCAATGTACCCTGCAGCTTTGAACCCAATAGTATGTGTAGAAAACAGCCGTTTATGATGTAAACTCCAATTCATTCATAAAGATTAAACAAGCTTCCCAACTTGTCTGTGGAGTGCAACCTGCCATTTCAAGTCTATTGATAAAAGCAGAGCACTAAATTTTTTGAGCCAAGACAATCTGTGGGAAATCAAAATTGAAAAAAAAAAAGGTAAAGATTGAGATGCACAATCAAAGGGCAAGAACAACAGAAAGTGAATTTATCAGTCTCAGAGGCTTTAGGATATTTGAAAGGTTTTGGTTTATCTATTTCTAGAAACCCATGATAAATAAAAATAACAATTTACTTCTAACATTAATGTGGTTTATTGACTACATAAGGAGGAAAGGAGCAATAAAATTATAGTCATCTGAAAGAGAGTCCTTTATTATAAACTTATCTGCAACATATTTGTCTACAGTCCCTAAAAACTGGTTATGTGAGATATATGGTAGTCTGGGAAGGGCAAGTTATGCTTTTGGTTTCTGGGGAGAGGTTCACCTTGATTTTGCCTAGAAATTTCGTGAATAGTAAATATAGAGTATGCTGTAATTTTTTTTCTGCATTTTCAGCTTGCTTCTCTATAATTTCCTCTGCTTAGTGGAAAACAGTATAGAGTTTGCAAGGAGAAAAGATTATTTTTACATGTGTATCTAATTCCTTAGAGTCAATTCATTACCTGTGGCTGAGAAGATAATTCTGAGTGTAAGGAGATCTTGTACAAAACCTAACTGTAATAACATCACTTAAAGGAATGAGTAAATATCTGTTACCGGAGGGGGAAAAATAAAAAAAAAGTATACTTCTCTAGATTGTAGAGTAAAATGCCACAGAATCAGGCTTACTGTGACTTTGCTCCAATTTTCAGGTGAAATAAGCTGTCACAATTCAAAGTCTCTTCAGTAGAAGTCAGTTCATCTGGAAATACTTTTGAGGCATAAAAGCCAGATAATTGCAGAGCAGTGATGAGCAAGATGAACAAGAAAATTGTCACTAAGATTAAGGATGTCTTGGGTTTTATTTATTGTCAATATTGTTGCTATAGTTACTGACAAACATTGATAAAATGTTATACATTAATATTAGATTTTCAAAATCAAACAGAAAAAAACCCCAAACCAACCCTTCTATCTTTCCAGGAAATAGTGATGTTGTCAAACAAAAGTAATGAATTGATTTTAATAAAATAAGTAACAATGCAGAAATTATTTCTTAATTCGTATTCATGATAGAATGAAAAGTATTTTTCTTGAGAAAGCAAATTTAAATTAGTTACCTTTCTAATTACAGAGTTAAGGCTAATAATTACAGAGACAACTGTTGACTGTAAAAGAGAATTTTATATCTGCAATATGTAGATTTTGGGAATATCAGACTGCAATTTTAATATCAAGATCTAAACTCCGTCCAATACTAAGTCTAAACAATATACATATACTTATCATCTATATTTAAATTTATATCTATAAACTATATATCTAAATCTAGATAAATAGCTGTATAACTTTTTACAGAATAAAAATCCCCAACCCATCAAATAAAGAATTCTTTATTTTATCTTGAAGAATCTAGCCTATCAACATAGCACAAAAGTAGTTAAGGAGAGAGGGAAATGGGTAACGAGATAAGGCAACTTTCTAAGCTTGTCAGGAATTCCCCTTTCACTTTGGAAGGATTTCTGATGCTTATGACCATTCATTTTTGTAGCACCTGGGATCATTGGGATAAGGTTAAACTCTCCCTGAAACAGTTTGGATTCATTTATATTTGAGGAAGACACCATCCTTGAACCTGTCACTTTAAAGTGAATTATTAAATCTATTTTTTGCCAGAATAAGGAAACAAAGATAAGAAATCCACTGATATATTTGAGACTTTGTCTGAATTCTAACACTTTTCTTCCTTGTGGAAGGAAGGAGGGATTTCTACTCCCCTTTTTCAGCTTTTAACCTAAGGGTCTGGCCTATGAATCTTGAATCAAATGAAAAATCTATTGAACATCAGGCTTTAAAACAAATTCTCCTAAGTGTTTATTTATGATTTACTGTTCTGGATGCAGATCATTGTGAATTTCTTTCTGAACTGCCCAGCTTTTCTTCTGCAAAGCATAGCTGTATTTATTTAAAAGCTACAAAAATTACAGGCAATTACAATAAAGATATTACAATAAATAAATAAATAAATAAATTCTTAGCCAACAAACCTTAAATTCCTCTTTTTTATCCACTCATATGATAATAGCTTCACAGTCACTGTCAGTCTTTTTGTGCCACATAAAAACTTATGAAGCCTAGCTTCAGGAAAACACTTTTTTTACAGCTCATCTCTACCTTGAGAGTTCTTTGGGACTTAGAAATTTGTAAACAAAATGCTAACTTACAGTATATTAAAATGTTCATTTCTGCCTTAGTAGGCATCATTCACATTTCATTGTCATCTTTTTCAAACACTGAACTTGACATTCATGTATATTTATATTAATGACATTAATACAAGATGTTTGTTGCTAGCTTTAATTTCAGCCCATCAGAGCCAGTTAATCATAGAATCATAGGACTACGGAATGCCTTGGGTTGAAAGGAACCTCAAATATCATCGAGTTCCAACCTCACTGCCATGGGCACGGACACCCTCAACTAGGTTAAGTTGCCCAAAGCCTCATCTAGCCTGGCCTTAAACACTGCCAGAGATGGGGCTTCCACAACCTCTCTGGGAACCTGTTCCAGTGCCTCACCACCCTTGTAGTACAGAATTTCTTCCTAATGTCTAATCTAAACCTACCTTCTTTCAACTTGAAGCTATTACCCCTTGTTGTATCACTACACCTTCTGTGAACAGTCCCTCTGTCATTTTCCTGTAGGACCCCTTTAAGTATTGGTAAGTCACAATTAGGTTTCCCTGGAGCCTTCTCTTCTCCAGGCTGAACAAACCCAACTTTCGCAGCCTGTCTTCGTAGGAGAGGTGCTCCAGCCCCTTGATCATCTTCCTGGCCCTCCTCTGGAATCACTCCAACAGCTCTATGTCCTTCTTATCTTGGGTGCCCCAGAGCTGGACGCAGTTCTCCAGGTAAAGGTCTCACAAGAGCAGACTACAGGGGCAGAATCACCTCCCTTGACTTACTGGCCATGCTGGTTTTGATGCTGCCCAGACCACAGTTGGCCTTCTGAGCTGGTAGTGCCAGCTCATGATGAGATTGTCATGGACTAGCCCCCCAAGTCCTTAAGGCTACTCTCAATCCCTTCTGCACCCAGCCTGTAATTGTGCTTGGGATTGTGACAACCCACACACAGGGCCTTGCACTTGGCCTTGTTGAATTTCATATCATGCTAATCAATTACCCTGTTATGAACTGAAATCCAATGCTATCAATGAAAAAAAAAACATGAGAGAAGATCCCCACATCCAAGAAAGAAAATACTTCTATTCTTCAGCAAGTTTAGCTTAAATTTTAAATACTACACATTTTAAAACAAAACTTTCTGAAAGTAGGTAAAGTGTTTAGATGTCTTCAAGCTAAACAGAATTCCCTAAACATTTCCAGTTATGCATGGTTTATTTTATAGTTTAACTATGATTTACTTTGGATAAATTAGAATATTCTAAAAATGTCTTCTTGCCAGTTATTTCTACAGAAGTAATTCTCTGTGGATTAAAGCATATTTTTATTCTTAAATACATCTTATGCACCCAATGAATGCTAAAAATGGTCATATTTGCATAATACTAGTGTTGGGAATACAGTTTCTTTAATCATTCTCCAACAGCCTATTCAGCTTTTTCTTTGAACTGATATGACTCTACACCCTGTGATACCAGCTTTTGTTGAAAAAGTTTAGTGCAAAAACCACTGCTTAAATCCCAAAAATCTGAAGCGCTTGGGCCTGATGCTTCAAATTCCATATGCCCACTGGCAAGTTTTGAGGATTTAGAACACTCCAGTGCTGTTCAGTAGCATCACACTGTAAAGTAGCCACATGACTCGGTATCTTTCCTGCCTTCTCTTGCTTGCATTCAACTATAGCAAGTGAGCTCCTTATCTAGAACAAAAAGACTATGAGAGATTAATAATTACTTGGACTGACTGCTATTTCCTGTGTGACTGCCATGGAACATTGAACACTATTTTCTAGAAAAATGTTTGAGAAATGGTGCAAACTAACCTTTGCCAAAGCTAACATTCAGTTCTGTATCAGCAGCAACTTATTAACATTTTTGTCCAGTTTTTAATTCATATATAATTGAGAGGTTTCTGACCTGTGTCTCAGCCAGTGCTTGCAGAAAAGGTCATATTGCAAGTGCCTTGATGTTTTTGAAAAGTCCTTTTTCATTGTTTCTGTGACTTCAGTTCTGATAACAATTAGAACAAAGTGAACAGCATAGTGGATTTTTACAGAAAAGCTAAACTAAAAATTTTTATCTTTTAAAACTAGCTATCTTATATCAGATGCTGACAAATTAAAAAGCTTCCTGAACAAAAGATCTATAGCTGTTGTGAAGAATAAGTGACACCAGTTTATATTTCTAATGATTTAAATTAAAACACAACATTGTTCATCTGAAGTTTCCATAGCTTCCATATATGTGAAGTGCTGGCCTGAAAGCCGTGGGAATAAGATTTAAGTGGGCTGCAGATTTCAGCAAGAAATTTGGTACTAAACCAAAAGTTCAGCCTGAGCATAAATGGGAAGAGTGAATCATCCAGTTCTGGAAATGAAAATTTGCCAGTGCTGACTTAAATTTCTACAGATGATATTAGGAATATGGAACACATTTGAAATTTATAACACTTGTTGTTTGCTGATGCAAAGAGATAAAAAAGATTTATACTATTAAAAATTCAAGATCCAGAAAATAAGGCATTTCATCTGATTTCTAAACACGTAGAACATCAGGTAGCACTGCTAATGCTACCCTGTTTATTTTGAGAATTATAGGATTCCTACAGGATTAGGATAGGATTCTTTTGGTCAAGGCGGGTGTTAGTCTTCTGTGTAAAACCAGGATGTTAGTTGGTAAGTGTGTTGCCCACCTTTTTAATGATGGCTTAGAAGATCAGCCATGACAAAATGAGTGTACTTTTCCTATATTTTTAAAAAACTACTACAGAAAAATCCAGCAAAATTTAAAGGACAAAATGCCCTTTTGCTTATTCCCAGGCTCTATTATCCATCATAGCTGAGTAGGCACTCAGAAATAGATTGAAGTCATTTTACAATTTACATATTCTTCTGCTGGATCTATTTCTGACATTCCAGGGGTTTAGCTTCAAAAAGACTTGTGAGGACAAGTTTTATGCAGACAAGTATAAAGACAGAGCCTTAGTGTATTTTGCAAAATCAAAATCATCGTAGGGTGGGAAAGACTTAAACCCCTCACTTTGTGAACAAGTGGTTTGATTACTCCTTTTTTCTTTCTTTGCCAGTAGCCTGAGTAAATGAGCCATGCTCTGTGTTTGGCTAGATGGTTGGACTTTTTAAGCAAGCTGTGTGAAAGATGGACTATTTTATGTTTTTTCACAGAGCGTGGCTGCTGAGCTAATCTGCTCTAGACACCAATGAGTATGGTGGGGATTTGCTTCAATATAATTTTATATGTCAGAAAAGTTTTAATTTAACACCTGAAGAATGATGGGGGGCAGAGTCATCTCAGTAGGCTAAGGGAGTAGATTCCTGCATAGCATTCTTGAGCTTCCACATCCACAGAGCACTTTAAAACCCTAAGTGCTTTTCTGGATTATGCTCTTGTTTTTGCAGTGTCAACCAATTTAGCCATACATTCTTCATTAGTTTCCACAGTGTTGTAACTAATTCTGCTTAAATTTAGATTTCTCAGTATTCTATAAAACAAAGAACCAAAACCATAACTTGCAGTTGTAAGCCTGTTCCCTATACAAGACTGATCTGAAGAATAAATTCCCCAGGGTGTCTTAGATAACCTAGTTCAGCGCTGACACGTTTAACTTCCTTTTAAGTAGATACAATCTGGTCTCTGTTCTCAGCTTGGGTAAAAAGAATGACGAAGAGTGAAATTTTCAGTTTCACTGCACTTCTCCCATCCTCCTCTATATACTCAGCACTATCAGAGAACCTGCATATATCACACACAGTAGTGACAGTAGGAATAAATCATTTTTCCTTATGCTTATTCTATAGTGCTAAACATTGATCAGTTTATATCCTTAGGTTGCCTAGAATTCTCCAAATTGTTGAAGATACAGCTATGAACTCAGAGCAGATTTTCAACTCAGCAACATGCATTTTTAAAAAGTTATAAATAAGTAATAAACATTTTAAAAAGATGGTGTGGAGGAGCCAAAATAAAAATAAAAAAGAAAAGCAAAAAGAAAGCTCACACAAGCTGACAACCTAAAGAAATGCGAAGCAAATGGCCAAGCCCCACATCTGTTTCATGTTGCAGTGAAGAGCTGTTTCAGAGACAGTTCACCCGGCTTCCAGTAAGTAGTATTTATAGACAAAGGTCAGAGAAGGAATAGAAAACCTCCAAACTTCTGGTTATTTCTTCAGGTGATTTTTAAAATAATATTTGCATTATTTTTGAATTCTTGAATATATAATGACTATGTACAATTTTTACCTGTTATGTGTTGTTCATATATGGTTTTCTGAGGATTTTTACTTTTTTACCTGACTCTATTCTACAATATATTTTAGGGCAGTAGCCTGGTTTTAAACACTTATTCTCGTGAATATCTGATTTTGAAATGGAGAAATGCTAACAGGGAAAGAACTTGAGCTCCCCTGCCTCTACAACTTCTAATTTTTTTTCTGCAAAACATAGTAAATTGGTAAGCGGGATGCTCTTTATTGAAAAGTTGTGCCATGATCATGGACTGTGCTGAGAGACAATAGGAATTCTGTGTGGATAGGTTAGGCACAACATGCTAGTTAAAGAAGTCATATTGTTCCTTTTTTTTTTTTTTCCATGTGATTTTCTATAGGGTCTGCTTTTCAGGATGCGGTCCAACTACTGATAACCAGATCAAGCCTCAGGCCAACAGGTCAAGAAATACATTGTTGATATCACAGTACTTGGAGATGTGAGCAGGTATCAATAAAATATGTCTGGACATGCCTATAAATAAATATTTTTTCCTTAAAGAATGCCAGTGCTGAAAGCATAAGATCTGATAGATTTTAGCTGCCTTTGAAACTAAACTGAATTTTTGATTGTAGACACTGAAAGTGAGAAGTGGTCAGCTCTAGAATGCCCTAATACTTTCGTTGAACTAAGTTGTTGGGACTGATTTTTAACAGCTCAGGCCAGCTTCTTTTCCCTTATCCTATTATAACTGAAGCGTAACTGTAATACTATTTCCAGTGCTCTAACTATGACACAACTTCATACCCAGATATGCAATTGCTTATCTAATTTGCATAGCAGTTTAGTAGAAACATATTCCTAAATAAGGTGAGCCCTAAAAATACTGGGGATTTATCATTGTACTAATGAAATAATTCTCTCAAAATGTTTATATAATTTTGAAAGTCAAAGTCTGCTTAGTTTTTTTTTTCTTAATTTGGGGAAGTAGAACAACAGGCATATTAGGGAAAGGTTGCTAGTATTTTGCATATTGTCTTTCCTGAGTTTTGATGAACCTTTAATAAGGCAGGTGGCTCTGATGTGTCCAGGCAGGTAAGGTAGTGCAATTTCTGAAAAAACAACAAAAATTTATTTTTTTAGGGGGGTAGCTATTTCAATAAGGAAGTTTTTAAAAATCAGACTTGTATTTATACTCTATGATCTCTGTAAGAATGTCTGCATACTCTGTATTGATTTCTCTGTGGTTGGATTGTGAAGAATTTACCCTATCATGTGTCTTTAGGACAGTAAGGCAGAAATCCATTTGCCCGATGCTTAACCTTTCACACAGCCACTGATTTTAGTTATTGCATGTACAGGGCACGGGGAGAAAATATCCCTGTGGGAACACAGGTAATTAAAGAACAACACGTACTGCAATAACCTTAAAAAAGCAATGTCACCTGCCACGTGTAGTACAAAGTTCAAAGTCACATCTCTGTTAAAAAGTCCTAACTCTTTTAATATGCTTCAGCTTTCACTAGCATGTTCAGATCATATTATCTATTTTGGTTTTTGAAATAACAACTGCGTTGGCTGGGTTCCTGTGATACCATTAGATATTCATGCTTGTGTATCAGTGCGGTGGTCCTGCAGCCACTTGCTATGTTTAAATTAATTCGTGGATTTGGAGGTAGACAAGGCTTTCAGCAGAGTCAGAGCTACAGCAGCAGCACTAAGATAAGCCTCACCATGGGGTAAGGGTGCATCCCCACCAGGGTGGCAAAGGAACCAGACATAAACGGGATGCTGACAAAAAAAGGAGACCACTGTGAGGTATTCGACAGCATGAGGGAACAGCAAATAAATAAGTGCCAATGCTCAAATTCATCTAAATAAATATTCAGCCTTTGATATCTATTCAGTTTCCATAATTTGCTGGGAACAAAATGCTTTTGATACATGGATCTAACACACATGCTTCTGACTACAGTTCAGTGTTCAAAATTACAAGTTTTTAAACCTCTCAATAATATAATATAATATTATATTGTAAAACCATTCATGTTTACTAGCACTATTTGATGTTGCCAGCACATTAGTAGTAGTTGAGTAGGTTAATGATTGATACAAAGTATAAAGGTTTGCAAAATATTTTTATGTACATATGTCTGTGTATGTCTGTACATATGTGTATGTATATATGTGCATGATTTACAATGTGTCTGTCTTACGATGTGTATCTAAATGTACTTTTCAATATAAACAAAATCCTTGAAGGGTATTTTGATCCTTTTTGCAAAGTGTATTGTCTATGGGATCTTATGGGCCTCCTTTAAGATTTATTTCTTGTGGTGGTTTAGTCCTGGCTGGAGGACAGACACCCACTGAAGTTGCTCTATCACTCCCATTTTCATCTGGAAAAAGGAGAAAATATATATTGTGAGGCTTTTCTGCCAGAACCAAGCCATGCAAAACTATGACAAAAATAGATGTCTACTTTTATCCGGCCACTGTAAGATTTGCATCTTATATTGGCATCTGCATTGCAGAGCAGCCATGACTTTCTCTTACCTGTTCAAAGGCGTTTTGAGTCTGTATCCTTTGTCTGGTTTATGTGAGTGGAATACCCTTGGATCTGTTTCTGTGTAAGAAAAGCATGTAGCCATATGTTGTAGTTTTGAGTGGCTGTGTTCTGGTGGAAAAGAGGAGCTGCAGGGGTCATTGTTGACCAAGGCTGAGTCCATCAGTGACCTGGTGGTAGCAAATGAAAGAGTTCTTCCCACCAATTTGTGGAACAATGTTTTCACAGTGAGGGTGACAGAGCACTGGCACAGGCTGCCCAGGGAGGTTGTGGAGCCTCCTTCTCTGGAGATGTTCAAGACCTGTCTGGATGCCTATCTGTGCAATATGAGCTAGGGAGCTGCTTTGGCAGGGGGGTTAGACCCGATGATCTCTGGAGGTCCTTTCCAACCCCTAAAAATCTGTGAATCTCTGAATTTCAGCTACTAAAATTCACAACACATACAGTTTTCAGTCTTCATAAAATGGAAAGAGGAGCCATGGAGGTAGACAAGCAAATAAGCTTCAGTCCTTCCAAAAAGTCCTGTTAGCGATGTCAGAAGGTTTTCTTCACCCCCCATTTTCTATATTCAATAAAGCAAATGAAGAAAGAGCTGATATATTAATAAAGTATTCTACTAATAATTGCACTCTTTTCAGCTTTGAAACCATGGAAGTAAAAATATATTCATGGACCTCTCTCGTCAATAGATGTTGTAGCTGTACATAAAACTTCCTATTAAGTTTTTAAATCTTTTTAATTAATACTGGATTTAAACTTTACATTTCTTTAGATGTGTGTTGATATTAAAATATCTGTGACTATAAAAAACTTTCATGGTAGAAGCAACAAATGTAATGGAACCTCCACAGGAATGATTTTACAATACTTTCTTTAGATATCTTGTTAGCAATTTCAAATATAATAATTGAGAAGATCTAAATGTATTCACTAGCTATAGATTTTATATTTTATTAGAGTCAGCACTGGCCTAACTTTTGTTTCCACCAAAGTCAGCCATGAAACATTACATGGTTTTGATTTGTGTAAAACCAGGCAAGTGCAAAGCCCAGTCTTGTAGACAGAGATTAATTGCAGGAACTTTTTTTTGATGTAAAGCAGGAACCTGATCCTATTGCATGGAACAAGGCAAGGTGAATATTTTGCCTTGCCATTGGAAGTCAACACCTTTAAAACTGATCCAGGGAGATGACTGGAAAACTTTATTATGTTAACATGAAGTATAATTAATTCAAAGGAAGTTAAACTGCTGGGGATGCACCTAATTACTTCTGAATCATAAATTATTCAAAATACTCTCACATTTTTATACTTAAAAGGTAATTTTAGTTGTGCTTTTTCATGAATTGCTGAATACCTAGTGAGATGGGATACTTAGAGTCCTCTGATTCCCTTTACCTGAAGTGTCGAAAGAGAACCCTTGTGTGTTTTATTTCAAGTCTTCATACAAACATCTAAGCTGAAAGTAGTAAGATGTTTATTTTACTACAGAGTTCACAGGGGAAAACTTCCTCTTGCAAGAGAAACCTTAATCTGTATGGTTTTAGAAAGACGCACTAGCACATAGTAGAATGTGACAAGAAATAAGTAGTTATACAAACAGAAACCTGAGATCGCCCCAAAAAATTAAAAAAAGAAAAAAATTAACCCTGAACCTAATTACAAATAAAAAATGCTTACTATCATTAACTTTGCCTTTGAAAGCTTCTGCAATTATGTATGCACGGTTCCCTTTAAAATGTTTAACTAAATGTATACAGATGCAAAATATTGACACATTTTTAACTGGAAAACAATAATAATTTCCAATTTAGCTAGGGGCAGGTAAGTCTGACTTTCAAATTAAAAGAAAAAATCAAACAGCATACCAAAACATGTGATTACAGCCTTATTAAGTTTTTACTTCTTTGGGTGAGTTTTAGGTAGATATAAGAAAAAAAGCAGTCATTTTTAAAAGTGTAGGATGATCATATCACAATAGCAGTAGATGAATGAAACATTACAATAAAAGAAAGAAACTGTACAGTAAGAAAGGGAATTTAGAACAAGACATACTTATTATTTTCTAACTCTATAAAGGCAAAATAATACTACTAAATGGTGTAGTTGAGTTTTAGAAATGCATGTTTAAATTCAGAAGAACAGAAGGGTACTTGGAACAGCCTGGAATATTCTCTATAGTTGGCCTCATTCCTTATCAATTCCCTAGTTACTAGTTTATTTTAGTAAGTTAAAAAAGGTATGGCTTGCCAGAGGTCATTTTTTAAATTTTTATTTCTTCACAAATTTAATACAGAAATTTAAACCAATATATTTTATAGGCATGATTCCCTACACAGTTCTACATTTCTTTGACATGTGAATATTAATAATTAATACAAATGAGAGGAAAGCATCTGTGAGTTGTAGTATGCTTTTTTTTAAAAAAAAAACTATGTAGCAATAATTGTGTTCCTTTATGTTCTTGCAAGAGAAATTTTCTCAGAATCCATATTCCTATGTGTATATCTCTGTATGTAAATTTGTTCAACATTTCTGGTTGGTATAATTTTTCTTTATTTTTAAAGGATATTTGTTATAATAAATTTTTTTCCTCTGAAACACATCTACCTGAACCAAGTCAAGAAAAAGAAAAAGCTCTGCAAACCTTTAGACTTCTCATAACCCATTTGTTGTGTAAGCATTTATCATGTTTTTAAATGCTGCTGCATTAATTTTAATGTATGTACATACTGCGGTCTTGTGGAAGGATGTTCGCACACATGTACACATATACACACATCTATATGTACATATTTATTACACAGGAAATGAAGAAATAAAGCACCAAAGAAGGTTTTCATTGTGCCTGAAAGAAAAGTCTGTGTGATTGACAGAACAGGATACATATGCTGCTGTTGATTTTGATAAAAATCTGAATTTGTAGGATAAAGGTTTTGTTATTTGAGTCTCTAGCATATCTTAGAACATATTTCTATTGCTAATATTCTCTGTTCTGTATATCATGATTGAATTCTGAAGTTCATAAAAGAAGCGTAAAGACACAGTTTTGATCTCAATCTAGATTTCCACATTGGTCTACTTCTGTTTATTTAGTTCAATACAAGTCTCGTATAAACCCTTTGCTTTCCTAAGTGATTTGACTGTGACAAACACTGTATAAATATTTTTCTGTAGGAATAATACTGCAATATTATGTTTAGTAATGTCAAACATCTTTTTGTGAAAAAAGGCAGTGGAGAGGAATAAAATTAATTATCAATGAGAATTTTTAAAATACTCATACAAGAGCATAACTCCAATAACTATCATCATAAGTTTTATCGTTCAGAAATACTGATTTAGAAACTGACTTGTTTCTGTGCTATATCTTTCCATAGTTGCACTTAAATTCTAGAGAAATTGTGCTCAGAATGTGTACTGGTTTTGGGTGGGATAGGGTTAATGTTCTTCACCATAGCTCCGATGGTACTGTTTTGGATCTGTGACAAAACCAGTGTCTATAATACAGGCATTTTTTTCATTATCCCTCATTTTTTTCATTATTGCTCAGGGTACAGCCAGGACAACTAAACTCAACTTATAAATATCTAAAAGGCAGATGACAAGAGTATTGGCCAGGACTCTTTTTTCAGTGGTGTCTGGTGATGGGACAAGAGGCAGTGGGTGCAAACTGGAACATAGTAATTTCCAGGTGAATGTGATGCAAAACTTTTTCACTTTGAGGGTGACAGAGAACTGTAACAGGCTGCCCAGAGAGGCTGTGGAGTCTCCTTCTCTGGAGATATAAAAAACTTGACTGGACATGATCCTGTGCAACCTGGTCAAGGTGATTCAACTTTAGCAGGGGGGTTGGTCTAGATGACCTCCAGAGGTGCCTTCCAAACCCTACTGTCCTATGATTCTGTGAAACATCCACCTACAGATGGAAAGCATTATTTTCCTTGCTTGCAGGCAGAACTTTTGCTTTACCTATTAAACTGACTTTATCTCAACCCGTGAGTTGCCACACTTTTTCCCTTCCATTTCTCTTCCCCACCCCACTCTGTAGGAATGAGTGTCTGTGTGGGGCTGAGCTGTCTCTTGGAGTTAAATCACAAGAAAAAGAAACAATCTTTAAAGATTAAAATGGTATGTGAGATCATTTGGAAGACATAATGTACGGAAAACAGAAATTTGAGGAATTATCTTATTGTCTAAGTCAGGATACACTAACCAGTCAGCTGCATGAATCTAATATGTGTATCAGAAAGTGGATAATCAGTTCTATACTTTTATTTCATTTTAATTCAATCTTATGTTCTGATGATGGATGCAATAGAAGAATGGATATTAATTGATGTCATAGAATGGAAACAAGTCCTCAAAGTTAGACATGATTTGGAAAGTATACCAAAGCATCTGGGATACCAGGGGTAACAAAAAGCAACACAGTAAGCACTGCGCTATATATATGAGATGCATGAAGAAAAAATAAAGTTGAAAGCAGCTGTTGCCTTAGTGGGACACATTCATTGCCAGGAGTAAAAGGCAATGATATAATAACATGTAATGCAAATGTGTGGTGCATGTAGGTGTATGAACTGGACAAAGAAAAAAAACAAAAAACAAACCTCCATGAGAAGCACTCTTGTGTGTAGAACAATGAAGAATAGGTTTGTGTATGTGTTAATTTGTAAGTGGTTTGGAAGATTGTATCAACTGCACAATAATCTCAGCAGTCTTCAGAATAAAATTACCTGCTTATGATTAACCTAGAAAGATCACTTTCTTGGGAACATGGGTAAAACAGAATACCTAGAAACAAGAGACTGATTGCAATACCTCGGAACGGATCAACAGGAAGATCTTATGATTCTTCACTGATACATTGTAGACAGGTGTGTTTGAAGGCAACGTGTATCAGAAGCTGTTAGGCCTTCCAAAAACTGCTGCAGAAAAGACAATTCCTAAAGTTCTGGTCAATAGTCTAAGGCAACAGTAGGCAATAGAGGACGATGTATCTTATATCTCTGAAAAAGACACCACCACAATAATATATGGAGATAAAATGCCAATATAAGTCATTTTGTCAAACACTTATATGTCAGGATAAAACAAGTTCTTAGTATCCTTTTTTTTGAGATGGAAAACAAGGGCTGACAACATAATCTTCAAAAGGTTTGGGCACAATTTTGGCTGCCTGGCCATATGTAACAGCTTCATCCTGCAGAGAAAGGACAGAAAGCCAAAAGGAAGCAAAAGTGAAAGGAAGGGCAGAGACAAGGAAGGGAAGAGAGGGTATGTGTAGACTGTGCAGTTATCCTTAAGAGTAATAGATCAATGTGTAGTTTACTAACAGGGATTCATTACTTGAAATAATTCATCAAGGATGTAAAAATTCTTCATATAGTCTTGCAAAGTAGAGGAAAATGAAGAATTGGGATTGGGATTCAGTTGCCTAAATGCAGACACTATGGGAGATCCTGCCAGCTACTGCCTCAGAAAAGCACACATTTCCAGTAATGTGGTGTTATCTCACATGTCACTAGACACCAGCATTTATGCAACTGAATCCCCCATTAGACTATTGCATGTAGCTGCCCACTATCAAACCTTGTTTCCTTAGGCTATAAGGAAGAAAGGAGGAAGGATTTTTTATTTGCCTTTTGAGAAACTTGCAAAATCAGGTAACGAAGCTGCTGATGGGAATTGGACTGAGCTTTTAAAGGCAATACCATCCTTCATACTGTATTTAAGCAGTAAAAAACTATCATCTGAACGGGGCATGCTGAGAAGGTGGAGATACTGAATACCTTCTTTGCTTCAGTCTTCACTTCAAAGGCCCCTCAGGACCCACAGACACTGGAAGAAAGTAATAGAGTTTGGGAAATGAAGAGCTTCCCTCTGGTTGAGGTGGGGGTGGTCCAGGAGTGTCTCAAAAGGGTTAACACACATAAATCCATGGGCCCGGATGGGATGCATCCAGTTGTGCTGAGGGAGCTGGCATAAGTGATGGCTGAGTTGCTCTCTATCATCTTCGACAGGTCTTGGAGAACAGAAGTGCCTGAAGACTGGAGGATAGCCAATGTCACTCTGGTCTTTTAAAAAGGGCAAGAAGGAGGATCCCAGCAACTATAGGCCAGTCAGCCTCACTTCTGTCCCTGGAAAGGTGATGGAACAGCTTGTTCTGGATGCCATCTCCAAGCAACTGGAAGAGAAGAAGGTCATGAGGAGCAGTCAGCATGGATTCACCAAGGGGAAATCTTGCTCGACCAATCTCATAGCCTTCTGTGATGTCATCACCGGCTGGGTAGATGGAGGGAGAGCAGTGGATGTCATCTACCTTGACTTCAGGAAGGTTTTTGATACTGTCTCCCGTGACATTCTGATAGAAAAGCTGAGAAAGTATGGGATAGATGAGTGGACAGTGAGGTGTGTTGAGAACTGGCTGTTGGTCTGAGCTCAGAAGGTGGTGATCAGTGGAACAGAGTCTGTCTGGAGACCTGTGACTAGTGGTGTTCCCCAGGGCTCGGTGATGGGTCCAGTCCTGTTTAATATCTTCATTGACGACCTTGATGAGGGAATAGCATCCACCCTCAGCAAGTACGCTGATGATACAAAGCTGGGAGGAGTGGCTGACATGCAGGAACACTGCGCTGCCATGCAGAGAGACCTGGACAGGCTGGAGAGCTGGGCAGGGAGAAACCAGATGAGATTCAACAAAAGCAAGTGTAGAATCTTGCACCTGGGAAGGAACAACCACTTGCATCAGTACAGGCTGGGGGATGACTTGCTGGAGAAGAGCTCTGTGGAGAAGGACCTGGGGGTCCTGGTTGACAACACGTTGGCTATGAGCCAGCAGTGTGCCCTGGTGGCTAAGAAGGTCAATGGGATCCTGGGGTTCATCAGGAGGAGTGTGGCCAGCAGGTTGAAGGAGGTGATCCTCCCCCTCTACTCTGCCCTGGTGAGGCCCCACCTGGAGTATTGTGTCCAGTTCTGGGCTCCCTGGTATAAAAAGGACAGGGATCTCCTGGAGAGAGTCCAGAGGAGGGATACGAAGATCATTAAGGCCCCTTTGAGGAAAGGCTGAGTGAGCTGGGACTGTTCTTCCTAGAGAAAAGAAGACTAAGGGGAGGACCTTATTAATGTTTATAAATATCTTAAGTATGGGATGCAGGGGGAAATGGCCTGTGGGGACGGGACAAGGAGCAATGGTTGCAAGATAGAGCACAGGAAGTTCCGCACCAACATGTGGAAGAACTTTTTCACAGTGAGGGCGACAGAGCACTGGAACAGGCTGCCCAGGGAGGTGGTTGAGTCTCCATCTCTGGAGATATTCAAGACTCATCTGGACACCTATCTGTGCAATATGTGCTAGGGAGCCTGCTTTGGCAGGGGGGTTGGACCCAATGATCTCTCGAGGTCCCTTCCAACCCCTATGATTCTATGATTCTATGATCTTGTTCGCTTAAGAAAAATATGTCCTAAAATCCTTTGCATTAAATTATCAGTCTCTAATCCACTCTCATGACAATATCAGACTTCAGCAGGACACACCAGCTACCTCCAAATTTCTGTTTTCATCAGCTTCACAGCCAGTGGATGAAATTATATTTGATGGCTAAAAAAATCATCCTTTAACCATCCATTTCATACAGACATAACAGACTGATGGTGAAGGTTGTTGTTACTGCTGATTTTCTTTTCTTTATTATGTTGACAAATTCAAGTGACTGCCTTTTCATCGCTGTTATCTGTGACTCTAATCTAAATTCCTTACTCTAAAAGCACAATATTTGAGTGCTTCAACTGAAGGAAGATTCTTTGACTTGTAGACAGTCACACAGTAGAGTTGGCTAGTTTTTGGATTTGCTTCTCTTTGTAGGACAATGTCTTTCAAAACAAAGGACCACTGACACTGTCAAATTTAAACATGAGAGATATTATTTTCATGCCAAAAAATAAAGCCAAAAGAAAAAGCATTTCTACTCCCTTAATATTTTGAATTGTCTTTCAACTTTAATATTTTTCATCATTACTCCCCAGACTTCACAGAATCACACAGATTCACAGAATTTTAAGGGTTGGAAAGGACCTCTGGAGATCATTGGATCTAACCCCCTCGCCAAAGCAGGTTCCCTAGGACAGGTCACACAGGTAGGCCTCCAGATGTGACTTTACTATTTAAATAATTTCATTGATTTTTGCTAAACTAAATTGAATATATCTGTCTCATAAAATACTTAATCAAACCATGTATTTTTAAAAGTGTTTGGAAGACATTGGAAAATACAGTCTTTGTCATATTGACCATGTTTTCCAGAGATGTAGAATATGTAGAGGAATGGCTAAATACAGTACATTTTTCTTCACAAAGTATGTTCCAGTTCCAAAATTGGGCACTAACACCTTATGAGGTTAGGCTGCACTATAGATGCAATACAAATTGTACACTACTCATGCACTTAAATACTTCCTATTGCACTACTTCGTTTTCCTAACATCTGCCTTGTCTATGCTTTCAGGTTAAGGCTAGTGAAACTCATTCAGTTTCCATCATCTTAACAGTAGCACAATGCTTAAACTTCCTCTCCAACAATATGTACAGATAAAAGAACTAGGTTAAAAAAAATTATGATAGAAAAAACATTGCATATCCTGATCATAATTTAGAGGTCAAATATTTAATTGTGTAAATCAAAGGAAAGCTTTGTGTTTTCCATTGGTGGATAGATCTAACAGTGCAGCTTCATCTTTTTGCAGATTAAATTATTCAACATTGAGATCTGTTTGACCATGTTTTGTCCAATCTGGTCAGTTTAAAATTGTTTAGGAAACTCTACAGTATATAACAGCAATTCCAACTTACCTAAGTTAAATATCAGCATATTAACAGTTGACTGTTTTCTAACACATATTCAAATAAACTATTTTTTTAGTTCCAAAATGTAAACCAAAATATACTGCTGTAAATGTTAGTGTACACCTGTTTTGAGAATTGTGTCCTTAATTGTATATCAAAAAATAGCAGAAATAGAAAAGAAAAACAGATAACAGACAAAGATGACCAGTGCCTAAAGGATAATTCACTTCCAATTCATCCTATGGCATACAAGGAAAGGGATCTATAAGTAAGAGAATGCGAATAAAGAATGCTTGTTCTCTGCTTTCTTAGTGAAAATATGGTAGCTGGTAGATGGCTGGGTCAAAACCAACAAAAGGTGGTAGTGTTCTCATATAGTTACAATGGAGACCATGGACCCAGAACAGAGAATCACTGAATCACTGAATCTAAGAATGCATTAAGTTGGAAGGGACCTGCTAGTTACTCCTCTGCAGTAACTAGCTCAGATTTCTCAGAGCTCCATCAAGTCTGACCTTGAATGTCTCCAGGGATGGGGCCTCTACCACCTGTATGGGAAACCTGTTCCAGTGTCTCACTACACTCATAGTCATGAACTTCTAATGCCTAATCTAAACCTTCCCAGGTCTAGTTTTAAACCATTTCCCCTCATCCTGTCACTACATGCCCTTACAAACAGTCCTTCCTCCACTTTCCTGTAGGTACCTTCAGGTATTGGAAGGCTGCTATAAGACTTCCCATGAATCTTTTCTTCTCTAGGCTAAACAAGCCAGACTGTCTCAGCCTGTATTTGTAGTAGAGGTGCTTCAGCCCTCTTGATCATGCCTGTAGCCCTTCTCTGGACCCACTCCATGTCCTTGTGTTGAGGGCTTGAGAGCTGGATGCAGTACTCCAGGTGGGGTTTCACCATGACAAAATGTTACAGTGGTTTAAGAAGTTACTATTCTATCATAGCATATCAAGGAGAAGACTACTGTACATACAAGATAAAAATACTCCCTAAAATAATGCTATACAAAAAGCTCTTTATATTACTTACATTTAATAAATATATAATCAATTTCTCTGAAGTGAATCTGTTTTCCTCTCTTTACCTCTGTTGCTATTTTATTTGAATTTTTATACTTCATAATTTTCACTATTGCTGTTTTTTCTTCACCATCTTCAAATTCTTCCGCATTTCTAAAATACTCTCTGTTTTTGGCTTCTCTGCTCAAACAAGACTTCAGTTCTATCAACAAGACACAATTACAAGAGTTCCTTTGCCTTGTAGCCACACTTTCTGGATTTATCCAGTACTGTATTTTCTTAATCCCACAATAAACCAGTGTTACACAAGGCTTGTTTCTTTTCCTTGTGTGGGTCAGGGCCTCAGGGTTCTACCAAAAGCTATTCTAAATTTTCCAGCACTATTGGAAAAAAAGCTTGCTTACTCCTATTTCAAATGCTTACAGTTGTGACAGCTTTCCCCTAGGTAAGAATTCAAAGCCAGTATTTGATTTTTACCATTTTTCTTTGCCCATGTTAAATATCCTTTGTCTGCATGTAGGGCGAGTATTCATCTTGTGGTTTTGGTTTTTTTTCCTCTTAGCAAAACAACTGATATCCTATCCACAGCAAATTTCAGCCAGTTCTTTGCTAAGCAGCCAGACATTCATTTCTGGTTTTGATATCTAACAGTTATCACAGTGGACAGCTTTTCCTTTAACTTTATTTTGCACTACAAGATCTCATATGGCTGCAGTTTTATAGGAAGTGTAATCACTGCCAGCATTACTGTAGTATGCAGTTTTTCATTCTCAGAAGTTTTTATAGTGATGAGTTTTCAGCTCCTTCTTCAACAGTGTAACCAGCTAGCACATCAACCTAAACTGGTGTCTCATTTGCATCACCCATTTCTCTTAGCAGATAATGGTGATCTTTATGTAGTCCAATCACATACTACTGGAATGCAGGGAGTATGAAAATAGATTCAGAAGGTAGATGCCAGCAGAGCAAGTACTTCACTGAGGACAGAAAACATTATGATGCATGATATATGTATGAGTTAACCAATACAGACTTTGAATTCTTTCTGGAGAACATTTTGCACTCATATTGCTTCTTGGACTTTCAGTACAGAAATTTTCCCTAGTAGCTCTTCCTTCCAACTCTTCTTTCACCATACATAGAATCTATTACTTCCTCTAGCTCTTTTGAATATTCCCTTTTGGGTGCATTGAATTGTTTATATGTCGAATGAATATGTAAAACCTTCCATTCTGCTTGTTTTTGACATCAGACTTTTCCCTCCATCATGATTTGATTCCCCCCAGGTCACACCTGTCTGCTTTTTGCCTTCCTCCCCACAGTTTTTCCCAACACTCTGTATAGAGCACCAGTATATATAATACGGGTTGTGACTTTTTATAATTGTGGTAATTCCTAATTCACTTGAATTTACTTTTACATTCCTACCTCTCAACTCCAAATGATCTGTCATATCACAATTCATGTATAAGTTTCAGGGAGTTCACAGAACTGAAAAAATCAGAGCAGTTCTTTCTGAAATTCAGGCCACCTCACAACTTTGCAAGAGTGCAGGAAAGGCAAAAATAATTGACTTGTGGTATATTGTCCTCCATCTTCCCTGGAAAACCTTCCATGCCACGTGAAATAATGCAAACCCAAATTTAAGATGACCCCCAATTATCCAGCTCAACTGTCTTAAGGAGGAAAACTCATCTTCCTTACCAACAGAATAAACAAAGTTTTAGGGAAAATTCCATCTTTATTCCATTTGGTTTTGTATTCATGTATCTAAATGCAAATGAAAATGCAGAAAATTAAAAAGATGGGCAAAAAGAATATTATTTTTTATCCAGGACTGCCATGTATTTTACATTATTAGTTAACTGTTGGAATGTGCAAATCCATGAAGAGCAGTGAAACCAAAATTACTAATTGCATATGTTTCAGAAGCAGCTTTTCATTATCTGTCATAATTATACAGCATAATAAAGATTATTTTTTTCTGGATATACTGTAGTCATTTTCATCATTAGAGAGTATAAGAAGTTCATTAATTACCTTGAACTGCCAAGTTACTTTCTTCCTAAATTACATGTCTGTTTCCTACTTTATGTGTAAGAGTTTCTTTTTCAAGATAAAATTGAGTCTTTTTTTTTTTTTTACTCTTTAAAAGATTTACTTAAGCAACATGATCAACTTTATAATTAAATGTTTTGACATGAAAAATCTTATCTGCTTTCCCAAAGGGAGTGGGTGTAGATCATCCGGTTATACAAGAAGTCTTTATCATCAAGTAGAGGAATATAAATTCAGTTTAGGTTATAAATCCCAAAGTAGTCTTTTAGCATAATTAACAATTTAAATGCTTTTATAGACATTTGAAATAGTGATGGGCAAAATAATTTAGTATTTCTTTTTTTCTTCGCCAGAAAGCTGAGCTATCCCCCACCAGATAGCAGTGAGCACTACTACCATAAGTGCTTGATTTCTTTGAGCCTGCAAGTAGAAAATGAAAGCAGGGTAAGTAAAGGGTCATCAACAAAAACATTTCTAGTTTTGAATTAACACTTTTATCTGTTCTGAACTTCTATCTGTTGTCTGCCTTTTGACTGTATGATAGTAATCCTGTAAGCTATGTAAAATGAACAGTCTTCTCATAGCTGGTTTAGTAGAAGTTTAATGCCAGACTCCCTTCTACTCTTGCAGCTGAATTATGAGTTATCAAGCCATATTTCAGCGATAAGTGGCTTGCATCCTCATACCATTGAATCTTTTTGTCCCACAATTTTGTTTTTCCCAATCAGGTCACTAGACAAAATAGCAGTACCTTTGTTTTGTTCTAATTCCTGCTCATGGAAATGGACTTTGCTGCTGCAGTTTTGTACCAGTGATTTTCAGATCATAAAATATTATTGAAACCCCTTCTAGCACTTGTCCTATAAGAGGGATCTGAAATGAAATGACTGTTTATGATAAAGTAGCTTTCAGCTGCCAGGCTTGGAAACAGTTGGGTTTTCTGCTATTCTGGTAAAAGGATAGGTGCGGGAGAAAAGAAATATTTCTTCTTTCCTCCAGAAAGATCTTTAATTTTATAAAACTTGCATGGAAATCTGCATGATATAGATATTAATAAATTTTAAAGCATGTTTGTGTTTCATATTTTGTATTTTAAGTGTAGCCATAGCATATTCAGTACTTAATGAGTGTTCAAATGCCATTCTGAAATAACAAAACGTGCCACAAATTGCATTCTTCAGCAAGGAAGGAGCAGTCTGGAAAGCAGGTAGGTAGATGGCTAAAGCATAGTTTCCCAGAATCATAAAAATTGCTTTCAGTTAGCCCGGGCTGTTTTCCACACCTGGCACCACTCTCCCATAAAAGGGGCTGGCCAGGGAGGGGTGCTCATTGGTGCCTTCAGGGAAGTCCAGATCCAAGTGGGGCCTCAGGTTGGTCCTTGTGTCTTGCAGTATTCTGTGTTATTGTTGGGTCAATAAGGTACTCGGTGTGTATTACCGAGTGTGAGTGAAGTTTGCTGTGGGCTGCTATTGTTCCCCCTTCATGGTGATTTTATCATCAAACTGTTTTCTCCCAACCCACGAAGGCTCTGTCCTTTTCTCCTTTGGGAGTGAGTGAGCAGTGTGTGGTGCTCAGCCACTGTTTGGGGGTGAACCACCACAGTAGTTACTTTCCTACACTGAATTAAAAAGAAGAAAAAAAAAAAGAATTCCTTTTTATGAACATGCACACTCTCAGACCCTGAGATATTCTGCCATGGAATCTATCATAGAATCAATCTATAGATTGACAGACTTGAACTAGTGGCAAAAAAAAGATATTGATTAGTGTATGCACAGAGTTCACAGCAAGTGAAGTCTAAAATGCTTTTTATTTTATCGAGGAATTTAAAGAGTAAATTGACTATAATTAAACAAATATTAAAAATTTCACTTTTATGAGAGTATCAAGATAGAAAAGGGCCATAAAGTGCCAAGGGAAGTAAAAGATTCTTTATTTCTTATTTAAAAAAAAAGAAAATTGGATAAATTTCTAGAGAGATATGCCTTAGGCAAATTCTAAAATAAAATTTAACAATATTGTTCTGTGGGTTTGAGATTGGTAGAAATGATGAGATGTTCTAATCTCTTTTGGTCTTCAAACCGAAAAAAATTGTGAAAACTTTAACTGGTTTTTGAACTCAAAATATGACTTGATGTAGATATTTGTAGAAAAGCATTATCAGTTAACAGAAAGTCAGCATGTTCTGTGAAATTCGTGTGTCAAAATTAACTGAACAGACATTGTACTTGCTAGCGTTAGATGTTTACAATTAGTCTGCAATACAGTTTCTTGTGAATAACTTTCAATAATTCAGCCTGAGAACGTAAGGACATTAGCATCAAGATAGAAGTTCTATACAGCATACAACATATGAACTATGAGAAAGGCTTTGGAATCCTGATGGACAGTAAGTTGACCATGAGCGAGCAAGAAAGCCAATGATATCCTGGGGTTTATTAAGAAGAGTATGGTCAAGGGAGATTGTCCTGCCCCTGTACTCTGCCCTGGTGAGGCCTCATCTAGAGAAGTGAGTCCAGTTCTGGACTCTCCAGTTCAAGAGAGAGAGAGGAATACTGGAAAGAGTACAATGAAGGGCAACAAGCATGATTAAGGGAATTGAGCATCTCATGAGGAAAGGCTGAGCGACCTGAGTCTGTTCAGTTTGGATAAGAGAAGGCTGAGGGGAGGATCTGATCATTGTGTATAAATACCTGCAGGGTGGGTGTCAAGAAGATGGGGCCTGATTCTTTTCACTGGTGCCAAGTGATAGAATGAGGTATAATGGTTCTGCCTCAACACAAGGAAAAATTTCTTTACTGTGAGGGTGACAGGGCTGGAATCAGCTGCACAGGGAGGTTGTGGAGTCTCCTTCTCTGGAGACTTTTAAAACCTGCCTGGATGCGTTCCTGTGTGACATGCCTTAGGTGAACCTGCTTGGCAGGGGCTTGGACTAGATCTCTAGAGGTCCCTTCCAAACCCAACAATTCTGTGATTCTATACAAAGAGGGACAGGTACTCTTTAGGATTATTATCTCAGGGTCAGTAATGATACCTTAATGCATTTAAAATATATCCAGGAGTCTAAATGGCATCTGAATTCAGTCTTAATGTCCCAAACCAACCAAGCATGCAGATTTATTTACTCCCAGTGTATATAATTAGCAAGCATTTGAGATTATTGTATTACTCATGATAGCTAAATTTAATCTGAATTAAATCACCTTGGCTGAGTTTAACCTTACCTTATTTTAACCATCCCAAACTTAGTTTAAAAATGGTGAACAACTATTGTAAGAGTGAATGGTGGACAACTATTGTAAGAGTGAATTCTCTAAGGTATCCCAAGCAAATAACTACAATGGGCTGGTGGATACATTGTAAGACTTAGAAGAAACCTGTGCCATTTTCTGGAACAGTCACTGGAGGACAGGCAGGGCACCCCAGGTCACATATAATAGCTAAAGATGCCCACATTTAGGGAATTGAATGCCTCTTCTAAGTTAGGTCTTCTCTCCAGATTGTAGACTTGTAAATGTCAGGATCTGCATTGCTGGTGTATACTAATAATGTGGGAAAGTTTTCATGATGGTCAACTGACATCTAGTAAATCCTGTCATAAGAGAATGTAGAGCTATGAACTCACAAAATACTCATGTCTGTATTAGAATTAACTGTTTAGTTTTGAAGATTTTATGTGAGGCACGGTGGGGATGTGACAGATATTACAAAAGATCAATGTAGAAGACCCAAGACCTCAAAATGAACAGTTGGTATCCAGGTAGCATATCCTATGGCATATCACAGAATCATAGTCGAATTCAAAGGGACCTAGTTCTCCCTCCCCTGCCATCAGCAGGGACATTTGCAACTTTGTCAGTCTTCTCAAAGCCCCATCCAACCTGGTCTTAACACTGCCAGGAAGGGGCTGTCCACAACTTCTCTGGGCAACTTTTTCAAGTGCCTCACCACCCTCACAATGAGGAATTTCTTTGTAATATCTAATCCAAATCTGCACTCTTTTAGTGTAAACCACCTACCCCTTGTCCTATCACTACATGCCCTTGTAAAATTACCAAATGCTCCTAGTTGTTTACAATATAACCTGAATGACTGGACCGAAATTTTCCTGAGCTCTTTTTTATGCAGTATCCTTTTTACTACTCAAATACAGGTGGTAAATTTCAGCAGTAAATGAAAAAGGCATGATTTTTAACATTTTTTTAAACTGTTTTCACATCTGTTTACTATGAGTTCTGCCTATGGATTCTATTTAACTACCCTATCCTGTAACCACAGTATCATATAGCTTAGCCTAGTGTTTTTGGGGAAACAAAAAAATAATCTTTTCATGAAAGAAGTTCAACTGAAATAGTCATGCTCTTAATTTTAAGCACTGAAGCAGATTTTGTATATAATGATTTAATAGGTTTTCAATGATGGGATAATAAAAGCTGTGTTGGCATAGCATAGTCATTTGGACTTAAAGTGCTTTGAACTTGAAGGTGGATTTAAAATTGAAGTGCTTGGCTCAGAGGCTCGTGATCTGCATCTCAAAATCCGTCTAGATCCCAGATACTAGCAATGTTCTCCAGGGGCTGATGCTGTGTCTAGCACTTTTTAACATCGTTATTAATAACCCAGATGATGGGACAGAGAGTACACTCTGGAACTTTGCAGATAATGCAAAACTGGGAGGAATGTGCTGCCATTCAAAGTGACCTTGACAAGCTGGAGAAACAGGCTGGCAGGAATCTCATGAAGCTCAACAAAGGAAAATGCTAAGTTCTACACTGAGGCAAGAATAGCCCAAGGCACTAGGACAGGCTATGAGGCCAGCTGTCTGGAAAGTAGCTTGACAGAAAACAGCCTCGAAGTCTTGCTGGGCTAAAAGTTGGCCATGATTCAAAAGGAAAATAAAAAAGATCAAGATGCCAACTTGACATCTAGTTGCCTGGACTATGCATCTAGACTCAACATGTGCTGTGCCAACAGTGCTCACATATGATTGTAAACAACAATAATATTTACATTTAATATGGAAAAAGCTATTTGTGCAAAATTCAGGCAAAGAAGATTCAAAATTACCTTTTTTTAATAGAGGGAAGATTCCAAAATACATATGAAGGCTTCTAAAGGTGAGAAGCCTGTGAAATCCCAAGAATATCATCTGAACAGATTTGGGTTAAATCACATACAAACTAGAAGAATCTAGTTTATTACTAAGAAATGAAATAAAATATATTTTACATCTCTCCTATTTGAAGGAGAAGATTCTTTGAAGGAATTTTCTTTTATACTTGCCTTTCTTTAAAAGTACTAAATGATAAAGTATGTAGCTGCAGTATATAGTTTATCAGCTATGTTACAAATACACGAATTCTAGTAATGCTGGTTAACACAGCATGATAGTTTCTTGTGCTTAATGCCAAGCCAATTTTATCAGTACTGCTCCTCAGAAATTTGACCTTGTAAAAGAAAATGTAACTTTATCTTTGTAGTAGAAATAAGATGTCATATGGCTGAGCAAATGCAATGCGTTCCGTGAGTAACCACTGAAATTAAAAGTCAAGCCGTCAAGTGCAGTCACACAGCTTAATGTTAATTAAAATTATTTTTTCCCATACCTCCAGAAGGGATTTGTTTTTTGACAAGAGAAATGTCTCAAGAGATATTTCCTATTTTACCAGGAAATGCACCTCTTATGCCATGTTATGTTAAATATTACATATAAGGTTGTTTTCAAATTTTGTAAGAGAAATACATTATGTCAGAATGTGCATCCAAAAGCATTTTTTATATTTCCAAATTAATCCAATGTATCTGCCTTTTAAGTTATACAATAATTTGATTAAGATAGGAATAATTCAGATGTCCTAATTTTAGTCATATGTTTTGTCCAGACAAATACATGATGTACAATCTGCAGTACTGGAGGTAAATAGGTATCTGCAGAAGGAAGTAATATCATTTTATAAAGGGTGTACAAGATGAAACTCATCCAATTTAATCAATAAATTACCAAATCTTAAATTCCCAGGAAGATTTTACATTTAAATAATAGAACGTGTGTAAATTAGCCATCTTCTTTAATTCTAAGTGTGTACATACACAAACACATACATATTGCAAAAATGACTAAGACCCCTCATTAAGGACCAAAGATCTCTCGTGGAAACTATCACAGAATGGCTGAGGTTGCTTAAATCAGGGTCAGCTAAAGCAGGTTGGTCAGGGCTGTGTACAGTTATTTTAGTATGTCCAAGGATGGAGATTCCACAACCTCTCCAGGCAACATGATCTAGTGTTCGACCTCCCTCACAGTAAAAAAAAAAAACAACTTTTTCTTATGCTTAAGTGGAGTTTCTTCTATTTCAATCTGTATTTCACTGGGCACCACTCTGTTTTCCTGGATCCCTCTCCCATCTGTATTTATACACATTGATAAAATGCACCCGAGTCTTTTCTTTTTGAGGTTAAAATGTCCCAGCTCTCTCAGCATATGCTTACATATTAAATACCCCAATCCCTTAATCATTTAACTGGCTTTAACTCTATTGCAAAAAAACAAAGTAAAAGGCAGTTACTATTCAAAGAGCAGAAAGATATATTAAATTTAAAAGATTGACAAATAACTGGATTAGAGAAATCAAAGGACATGGGACAAACAGGAGGGCAGAAATCATGTTAGTGAAGCAAACTGAACTGTGATACCATCTTAATTCTCAGTCATGGTTTTCAGACATAATTTAAGGACGCTGAAGAAAGTCTTTCTCACAAGAATCTGAATGATCAGTAAATTTATGAGCATTTAAATTGTGAAGACAGAAAACTAGAAAGAGTTTGGAAGCTGGAATATAATCTATTTCAGAGTTAGCTGAAAATTGTCAAACTTTTTCCACAGCTAAGGCTATAAACATAAAAGGTTTCAGAATTATGATGTTTTACCGAAGTTCATAGTCATGCACATTCAGCTAAGAACAACTGGCAGAGGTAGGTGTCATGGATTTTTTAGTAAGGTATCAACCTGCACTGTCATAGTTCAGCCCATAGGGCACAGGAACAAAGTCTTTGTAAACAGACTAAAGAAAAAAACGCATTTAAACTTAATTCAGTGTAGAGATCTAGCAATAAGCTACTTTTTGCTCTGAATTAATGCCAGACACCATGAGAGGAAATTTAAGATTTTCATTTAAGATTTCTAATTTCATTTTATGACATTAGATTATCCTTTACCTGCATGTTTCCCGAAACTGCTTACGGTTAACAGGTCCTGTGAATGAATTCTGTCAGAGATTCTTTAGTAAATCTAAGTTAATAGTAAAAGAGTTAAAAGGTAATCTTCCCCAAAATAGTTTGCCTACAGAGTACACTATTCTGGGGCCTGTAAAAAATGCTTTCGTTGTGTCATATGCAGACGTGCCATAAGAAAATAGGTTTTACTGCTTTACTAACATGCTATATAGTGTATTAATTTAATATTCTATTTACTATAGTAATTGGAAATAGTTTTGAAATTTACCATATAAACAGCAAGTGGTCTTCCAACCACTTGTAGAAGAAATCCATATATATCTTAAATATAACTATAGAATAATAAGAGTGAAATAATTTTGTCGTAAAATGTGTCTCCCAAACTAGTAAAACAAAAATAAGGATTTAACCTTCAAGATATTTTACACTTTGGTTAATCTGACTAATACACCATTGGAGTGTTCCCATTGTTTTATGGCAGTCTTCCAAGCTTCAGCTACTCTCCTTCACATCGGAAAGAAGTATTGATTATTTTTTTTTAGTCTCAGTTTATCAAAGGTGTATTATCTGGTGCTGGTTTAATAGTGTTTGTGTTCCCTTCTGTTACAACAAGTGTATCTCTTGAAACTTAGGGAAAACAAAAGGACATAGAAAAAGCAAAGGGACTTTTTTTTACATTGACTAAATTGGGTAGCATGATCAATGTGTCATTTAACTGTTGATCTGTAAATTAAGGATCTAGATTAAGCTAGCTGTCTAGATTCTGTACATCCATGATAGAAAGACTCTTCCATGGGACAGATGATAGGCTGAATGACAGATAGTAGGGGTTTTGCTGACTCCATCCTTGCAGTTTGGATCGACATTTAGCTGGCTAATCTCAGGCTGAATGAATTCAATATGCCTAAATTGGTGACACTTTCTAAATAGAATTATCCTTTGTACCATTTCAAACATTGCATGTGTTTTTCCTATGCTCTGTTAATTCTTTATTTTCTCTATAAGCCATTTTAAACTCATGCCATTTTATTTTGATGTTCAAGTTATAAAACTAAGTAATCTTTCCAGTGATCACTTTACTGAATTCAATAATTAAGTTTCCTTTCAAACTAATTGCCTATTTTTGCACTTTGGTTCCTCAGCTAAGAATCACAGAAATAATTCAGTTCAGAAGGGACCTCTGGAGGCTACCTGCTTCATAGATCTAGATACAGAGATGTATGAGTGCAGTGGAGAATCTTTTTTTCTGAAATCAAATCAGAAAAAAACCAAAACAAAATTCAAGAGGTATTTTGCTCTCCCTACCCAGGCGTCACAAGAAGGGAAAAGAGAAGGTAATCTTTTTGATCTGTTGATCTAGCCTGTCATAAAAAGTATTACTCAACTCATCCTTAGTGATTGATTTGCTCTACATTGCACTAGTGCAGCCTCATCTTGAGTACTGTGAGACGTTTTGGGCACCACAGTACAAGAGGGACACAAAACTATTGGAGAGTATCCAGAGAAGGGCAATAAGGATGGTGAAGGGTCTGGAGGAGAAGTCTTACAAGGAGAGGGTGCAGTCCCTCATTTTGTACAGCCTAGAGAAGAGGAGATTGAGGGGAGACTTCATCACAGTCTATGGCTTCCTGATGTGGGGGGCTGAAGGGGCAGGCACCGATCTCTTCTCTTTGGTGACCAGTGATAGAACCTGAGGGAACTGCATGAAGCTGTGACAGGGGAGGTTTAGGTTGGATGTTAGGAAGAGCTTCTTCACTGAGAGGCTGGTCAAGTACCGAAACATGCACCCCGGGGAAGTGGTCACAGCACCGAGCTTGACTGAGTTCAAGAAGTGTCTGGACGATGCACTTAGTCACATGCTCTGACTTGGCTGGTCCTGTGTAGAGCCGTGAGTTGGATTTGATGATCCTTTTGGGTCCCTTCCAACTCAGGATATTCTATGATTTGGAGAAGTAGGCATAAGAATCTCATGTTCCAGTTCTTCAGTGTTTCCAAATAAGTAGCACGTATATTGCTATAGCACGTATCAGTACCGTGATCTATGTCTTTAATGCCTCAAAATGTTAATTTATTGATTTATTCTAACATCATGCTTAAGTTATAGTAAGAAAGTGTATTTATAGGCAGAATTTTTGCCTGTCAGCTTATAAAACCTATAAATATTACACGTAAACCAAACATGCAAAATTTTAGAAACAAACATTGTCTGCTTATCTAAATCACAATTTATTGTATTGAGAACCTGACTTGGCAATTTAAACCTTAAAATTTATTATCTGTGGTTTATTTTCTGTCTAATGAGTTGGTTGGAAGCAATCTGTCAAATCGAATACTTTGAAATTAAATTTACTTTATGCATCTGCTTTTTGGTAGCTACATCACAGCTGTGAATGCAACAACTGGATGAATGAATTGTGATTTAGCGGCATACATTTCAGTAAGAATCTCAAAAGAGATCACAATGTATGTAGCAATAAATGTCTTCTACAGCTCTGATAAACATGACATCTTGCTGAGTACACTGCAAACTGCCCTGAGATGTCTGCAACTGGAATTATCAGATGAAACTCTAAAAATGAGAACATTATTTCTTGGCTGAGGAAATGTATATTCTAAGAGATCCCTGTTTATAAAGACAATAAAATCTGGTCTTTCAGCCTGAGAAAGGTTTTCAGCATCTGCAAATCAAAAAATCTGGCAAGATTTTTAGCTACTGTCCAAGATGTATTTTTGGATGTTAAAAGTTCTGAAAGTGCAGGTCTGTATTCTTGTTTGAAAAATGGAAGATTTGTCTGACCTTTAAATTATGCAGTTCAGATAAATGATGTAGTTCAGACTAAAAAGATTAGACAATGTTAATGAGGATTCCATTTCTTAGTGTTTGCACCTATAAAACAATTGTCTTCCTCTTCAATAGTTGAGCGGTGAATTATTGCTTGAAATTGATTAATATGTTCACCACTCCCATTATCTATTTGATTCTTCCTCACAGTAAAAATTACTTTTATCATAATGTATGCACACTACTGCATGATCATTTATACGCCTCAGGCAGAATGGTTATATGATTTTAGCCAATTCAGATTATTATTTAACTGCCAACTGATACAATTGGGAACACATACAATTCATGTGTGGTAAGTGGACCAAGAATAGAGACAACTGTACTCTGTCAGTATACTTCAGTAAACTGAAATTATCAAATGCATGGTTCAAAAAGCAAAAAGAAATAATTAACCATGCAAAACCAAAATCTCTGTCAAACATTTATATCTGCTGCTTCAGGAAAGATGAGTTCACAGAACTCTTTTTTTTGAAAAAAATACAGACTTAAATATCATATTAAGATAGAGATAAGCATTTTTTCCTCACCTCTGTTTTTATGTGTTTAAAAAAAAAAGGTAGATGAGGTACTTAGGGATATGGTTTAGCATAGGGAAGGAATGGTTGGACTCGATCTTAAAGGTCTTTTCCAACCTTGTGATTTTGTGACTCTAACATCTCCTTTTCTGGCAATGGACAGTGGAACTTATTTGCAGATACACACGTCTTGGTTTTGCGTGGCATGGTTTTGGCAGCAGGGGCTACACAGGTGGCTTCTTCAAGACACTGCTAGATGCTTCCTCTTAGATCCAATGCCAGCTGTCTCCAAGACGGACCTGCTGCCGACCAAGTCTATGGTGGCAGTGCCTGTGAAATAACATACATAAGGAGGAGGAAAAAAAAAAGGAGCAGCAGTTGTTGCAGCCAGAGAGAGGAGTGAGAAAATATGAGAAACTTTGCAGTCACCAAGGTCAGTGAAGAAGGATGGGGGAGGAGGGATTCCAGGCACTAGAGCAGAGATTCCCCTGCAGCCCCTGGAGAAGACCATGGTGAGGCAGGCTGTCCCTCTGCAGCCCGTGGAGGTTAACAGTGAAGCAGATATCCACATTGAGGCGTGTAGAGGACCTCATGCCAGAGCAGGTGGACGCACCCCAAAGAGGTGTGACCTTGTGGGATGTCCACACTGGAGTTGGATCATGGCATGGTCTGTGGCCCCATGAAGAGAGGGCCCAAGTTGGACCAGGTTTGCTGATAGAACTTGTGACCCTATATGGGACTCTGATGAAACAGTCTGGTCCTGAAGAACTGCCCCCCATAGAAGATACCCATGCTGGAGCTGTTCATGAATAACTGCAGTCTGTGGGAAGGACTCACGTTGAAGAAAGTCATGGAGGACTGTCTCCCATGGGTGGGACCCCATGCTGGAGCAGGGGGAGAGTGTGAGTCCTTCCTGTGAGGAAGAAGGAGTAGCAGAGGCAGATTGTGATGAAGCGATGAAGTGACTGCAACTCTCATTTCTGTTCCTGGGAGGAGGAAATTGTGAGTGTAGAAGGAAGAGGTGGAGGAGAGAGGTGTTTTAAGGTTTGGTTTTATTTCTCATTGCTCTCTTTTGCTTGGCAATAAATTAGATTACTTTTTTCTAAGACGAATCTGTTTTGACCATTATGGTAATTGGTGAGTGATCTCTCCCTGACTTTGTCTCGACCCCTGAGCATTAAGCTATATTTTCTTTTCCCTGTCCAACTGAAGAGGGGAGTTACGGAGTGGCTTCGGTGGTTACCTGGCATCCAGCCAGGGTCAAATCACCATAACCCACTACCTAACAAAACATGGTTGCAGCGTATTGAATAGTGGATGGATCCACTGGAGCAGTTTGCCGGAGTTGAGACAGTGGCAAAATGATTAAGATGACAGCAGATGTGCCTTTAGAAAAGAACGAACTATTTATTTACATGTGTGAGGTGACAGATGAAGGTACCCATGTACCTTAATATCATGTATGTTTCATGCCAATTCTGTTTTGTATAGCTTTTGTCAAGAGAGTGAAGAGATCTTTTCGATATGGGGGCTGGCCAAAAATGCATATGAATGAATTCTGGGTATTTAATCATGATTAAGAGAAAGTGCAGTGCAAGTACAGTATTCAGGAGTATGGTGAAACAAAGTGTAACAATACAGCAGTTATGATGCAGAGAAACTGAAAAACACATGCTTTGAGATTGCCAACACACCCAGCAAAACTGAACAAAAATTAGTCTGTAGTCTAGAAACCTAGATTTCCAAGTTTTCATCACTTGGAGTTTTCCAAGCACTGCACAAGATGTTTTACTCTGAGTTAAAAATCTGCCATTGTAATTAAATATTTTAGTTATTTTTTTCTCTTTATTAATGTGTTAATGTCATATATACACCTCTCCTTATCACCTGTCTTTTTAGATTACTTGTTCCAGTTCTATACTATGTTTCCTAACAGTTACTTTTTCCTTGTGTGCACTTTTTTTTAGGAAATAGTTTTGATATCATAGTGAATGGATGTTGAAGTAGTATATGTCTACTAGCAGACTATAGATGTTAATATAGCTAGTGACAGCAAGGCCAAATATGGCTTCTTAACTGATTAGGAGATGGCAATTATAGTCATTTATATATTTATTATTATATAGAAATTTGCAATTTATTATGCATATATTACTAATTTTTTATATCCCTTTACACATATATACACATTACACAAGTTGTATGCTAGCATTTTTGATAATCTGCTTTCCCTTCTTTCACCCTAACAACCAAATTTTCTAACATAGTGAAAATGTCAATTCTGAAATCTCCATATTTAACCCAATAGGATTCTGGTAGATGCTACTGTGTGTCATCTACACACATCTGTTGTACTGTTATGATGAGTGCTTCTTCCTGTCCGCCGTCCTCCCCCTTCAAACTTTATTTCCCATAACTCTGCTCTCATATAACTACTAGTGTTGGTGGTAATGGATGTGTTCAGTCATGATGGCTGCATTCAGCTCAAAGTGTATTTCGGGGAGTCAGACAACACAGTAGTGTCACATAAATGGTAAGACCCTGATGTATGGCTGAGGGTGGACACCTGTGTTTTTAACCTCTTGGGTGCAATTCCCACAATTAACCAAGGACTAATTTGAGCAATATGTCCACCTAACCATAATACTGATCAATGTCTGATGCAAGCCAAATCTGGGAGAAATTAACATCTATAGTTGTAAATCATAGTTGTAAATATGGCTGGTCAGTCATCTTACATCATACAGTGAGCAGCCCAAGAGCCCTTTGAGCCCTCCCGCATGGCAGTGGACTGCACAACTGGATCTCCCCTTGAGCTGGGAGTCCTTCCAAGGTTACACCCTCTGCAGAAATCCCTGAATCCTCAATATCATGAGATTCATTGCTGCAACAGGTCCTCCTGACCAATAGTTTGCCAAACTTGGTAAGCTTCACTAAGGTTATGTCTTCAATAAAACTCCCCCAAACCCATCACAAAATCTCCATAGAAATTGCTTTCCCCTTTTCATCCTTTCAAGCCTAAGGTGGGTCTATAACTTAGACTTGATCATGGTTTCAAAATTATAACCTTCTTCTACTGCTTCCTGTTTTTAAAAGAAGCAGGAAAAAAATAATGGTCATTAGAAAGGACCGACTGTACAAACAAGCCTCTTAAAATGTATTTCCTTTTTCTTGTATAAGCTTTTTTCCTTTTTAATGAGAAAGAGCATATCCTTTAGAAAGTGTACTTCAATCTGTTGTGTCAACTGATAAATTACCCAGGCTATTAAAAACACAATGTTCTATCTTATGCTACAGTTTGGCCTTCAGACTAGATTCTACAGCAGGTACGTTATTATTGAATTGGATCTAAGTCATGACAGTAAGACAGAACTACTGTTAATATATTTTACTGGGGGGGGTTTATACAAATTAAGTTATAACTACAATACTTATAAGATCTAGCAAAAAAAAAAAAAAAAAAAGAAAGAAAGAAAGAGAAGCAACAGAAAGAAATCCTGCCTCTGTGATTTACTCTGTTAAGGATCATGCAAGCAAATCAATAGATGGTTGATATTTTAGTAATTCCAAACTCTGTCTATATTGCCTTTTTTACATGTAGTTAAGACTTAACAACCAGCAGACCCAGTTTACCTTTCTAGATTGGTATTAACCCCATGTGAGGTATACAGTGATAGAAAATAGTATAAATAGATATGTATTTTTTTAGGATATAATTGTTTTCTGTCCTGAAAGCTAATTCTATTTATAGCTTCTAATTTTTCACACATTTGCCTGACTTTCTACAAATATCTATTACTTATAATACTGGTAGGAATATTAAAACTTTGGAATGAGATGACCATCCATTTATGAGGCAGGTGACTCTTACACATTACACTTAATTTATTTTTATGTTTTGTTTAACTTATGGCAGAGCAAAGCTATATTCCTGTGGTTAACTGTCAGCATAAGACATTAAACTTTGACTTAAAGCCTTCCAACTTTCTGCCACATCACTTGGCAAACGGCCCCACTTATTACCTCATACTTAGTCTTATAAAAATGTATCTTATTCCTGAATGTCTACTAATATTGGATAAGCTTTATTTGTTTTAGATCAAGTACCTAATCACAGAGAATAATAACAAAAAATGCTATCAAGGAAAACGGAGTGATCAAATTCAGTGAGAATTTGTCTCCACTTAAAGTTCCTTATATACTACCAATTAATTTTTTCTTTTAGAGGAAGAGACTCCTAAATAAAATGCAAAACTGGTTCACTTCTTTGCTATAATGTCCTCTACAACTCAAAGTAATCTATCCGACCCTATGCTCTGACACATTACTGAAAGTACTAAAAGTCTAGAGTATATGTTCCTGATTTTTTCTTTAACAGTCTTTCTTTATATGTACCCCTTCCATTGTTTAGTTGTCATTATATCTGATTTTTTTCCTAATGATTATATTTTGTTTTTCGTGGCTACAAATTAAACTGCATCATCCTTATTCAACATCCTGAACAATTCATCAGTCTATTTCAAAATGGTTTTAATGAACTTAGATTATTTTCTTAGAATGTATGGAAATGTTTAAATTTCTGCTGAATTATCTTACTAAACATCTATTTGAGTTACCAGTATGTATTCAGAACAGAATTATGAACACAATTATAACTTTTTTTTAATGCTGATTTCATGGATCACATCTGAGGAGCTCAGCAAGCTCATAAATTAGAAAGCGATACATACTCTTTGAGTAAAGATTTTCATGCCTGTAAATGCTACAAACATGTTCATTTACTCTACACCATTTCTCTGTAATTTGCTTATGAGATTTCAAGCCTTACTAAGGTAAAAATAAAATTATCCTTCAGACCCTCTTCTCCTTCCTTGGTCAGTTATCTAGAGAAAATAGGAAATTAGATTTGTTTGGCATTATTTGATGTTGATAAATCTCTTAGATGTTTTGTACAATCTTATTATCTTCTTGGTGTTTACAAATGAAGAGTTTAATAATCTGTCCTAGTATCTTTTCAGGTACCAAAAATGGCTGTAATTCCCAGCAGTAAATTCACCACATACATTTTATCTTTTTAAAACACAGATACTGTATTTTCTTTTTTCCCCATCTCTTGAGATTTCATTCTTCCTTTGTGAATTTTCCCTAATACCTGTCAATGGCTCAGGAATGGTTTTGATTGCCTTCTTTAAATACAGCAAATTTCATCAGAACCTGCTATCACAAATACCTTTATCTACATAGCCTTTTAATCTTTCTTCATTCAGGCCCATGTTTTTAAGAAATAGCACTTGTTAACTTTCATCAGTGAAACTACTCTTTCAAGAATGATAAAAAGAAATTGACCTTTTCAGTCATTCCTCCTTTATCTGCTACTTGTTTACTTTTCCCATTAAATAGTTATGTTATCCTTTGTTGACAACAATTAAGAAATTATTTTTACTGTTGTACCTGGTACTAGCTTTAAGTCTCTGTCTTACCCCCACCCCTTAAATTAATAATAATGATTTTAATCTTATCCTGATTTATACATTCTTATCTTCATTTTTGATTTCTTTTTAGCGTTGGGTTACTGAAGACTTTTCACGCAGCCATGAAGGTATGTATTTGTGCATATATAGTTACCTTTCTTCCACACCCATTCCTGCTATTGTGCATCCTGGACATCTCAGTTGCCCTGAAAATCCATTTTTAATTTTTTGCATTTTTACCTTGGAACAACGGTTTCTAGAGTTTCCTGAAGGTTTTCTTGCCACATCACTGCTGCTGTCAGTCCTTTCTTACTTCAGAATCATGGACTCTTATAATTTAATTTCTACTTTCACCCTAATTGCCTTCCACTTTCAGATTATCAAATATATTATCAACCCCAAAATGCTAAAAATGCATATGTCAGGTCCCCAAAACCTGTAAGATTGTTATGGAAAAGAAAGTTTTAGTTTCTTTACATTTACCTTCTGTCTTTTTATTCTTCTAGTTAAATTTTCATGCAACTGTCTGTGGCAGTGAGGGCTAGCAGCCTGCTTTTTTGTTTTTTTAAAGTGAAACTTGAGATTTTCATCAACCATTATTCTTAAACAGCAGGGCTTTAGTAATGGTCATCATGAAACTTCACAAAATTATGATTTTATGTATTAAGTCTATTGACTACTTGTGAAAAATAGGATTGCATGAGTATTGGCAATCTCTTGCTGCTGTGTTTGTGATATTGAAAAAAAGTTATTGAAAACTCCCTTTCTTCAGCTTTTTTTCATTTCTTACACTAAAAACGTTCTATCTTCTCTTCTTTTGCAAGAATTTGTACTAAATTATGTGTCCTAAGGCTTTCAATAAACTCAGATGGTGAAAGCAGTAATAGTGACATTAACCTTTAACATGGCATAAAATTCAAAGTAATTAAATAAAACACATGGAATAGTAGTAGGGTCTAATTTGCCATTGTGTATTATTTCATAAAAATCAATTTTGTGGTCTAATGAATATAAATATCTCTATGTTATATTATGATGGTGTAAAAGTAATTGTCCCCTACTTGCTCTTGTAAGACTTTATATTTTTAATGTTATGCTGTAGTTCTAATAGATCACAAAACAGTGAATTTGTCCTGCTCTATAAACACTGTGGCCAACAACTTCTGATGAGTTTGATATTCACTTTATGTAATGGATTTTAGCTTTATTTTAAATTAGTAGTCAAGCATTTGAGGGCTTACATCCAATAATGAATCCATCAGTTGGAATAAAATGTTGTTGAAAATGGATTACTTGGTAAAGGTCATAAAAATATGACTAGCCTGCAATTTTTATGTGAATTGTTACTAAGGTATCAGTTGTAATTAACACAGTAAATGCCAAGCAGCTTGACATACAGGCTCTGTCTTTACTTCCTTCCTCCCTTCCATGTAAATATCTGTACTTCCACTACATTATGTGCTCAGTCAGCAGGTTAAAAAGTAAGATACAACCATATATAATTCTTCAGTATAAATCCCCAATTCTACCTGTGGTTTGATTGATCATATTCAATCTGTTTTACTCTCCAATTGTCCTGTGTATTGCCTCAACATCAAGCCTTTCAAGACAGCACTTCTGGTGCTTCTTAGACATTTTCATCCAGTGGGACAGACCCCCTTCTGTCCCAGAACATTGTGGTTTCACCTGTCTACTGATGTAGTGCTCATTCAATAATGAAAATATATTTATACAGCCATTTGCAAACAGCTTTCTGTAATGTGCAGTGATACATAATTCCACAATCTGTGTCAGATGAGTAGGTTAACTGGTGGATTCTGTATTATTGTATTTTCTAGGTTTTTTTCAGATATTTTTGTGGGTTTTTCATGCACAAATTAAGAGAAATTTCCCATGTAATTTTTTAAAAAAGAACAATAAGCAGGAATAAAAAAAATCATATTAATAAATCATAGAATATTATGAAGAGTACTTTGCTACTCCAAAATTAAAAGTAATAAAGTGTCATTAAGTAATAGATCCAGTGCAGTTGCAAGCAGGAAATATAGGAAGAATATATCTTTATAAAAATATCAAATGGAAAAATATCTCACAAACAAATTTATCCCAGAGGGATAAAGGTTTTTCAGTGGGATAGAACAATTAGAGCAGAAAATTTAGAAGTCGAAACTTTCTCTTTCTCTTTCTGCCTCCTGCCTTCTCATTCAGGAAGAACTTTGAGTTACAGATTTTACTTACAATATATAACTTAAGGAAGGTTTTTTGCTTGCACACAGCAGTAGAGAACAGTGTCCTGATTGACACTTCCTTGGGTCTTGCTTATCTCCTGACAGCTCTTTCTACAAGTGCTGCTACCCTGCTGAGTCCATCCTCTCCTAGTGAGAATCAAAGCCCCATCAAACTGAGTTATGGGTTGCCTCCTGTTTTAAAAAGCCAGGTCAGGCAAATAGATTTAGAAACGAACCATGTGATTCATGCCACTGCTTTGGGGCCTGAATAATGCTTCTAGGTATTTCATATACTACAGAGCGATAACAGCTTATTTGTCTGTTGAAATGAACTCATAACAGGAATTAATTGATATTAACTTATTCTAGTATTAGAGCCTGTTAGGCATAAAATAAGAAGGGCATTGTTAAATTCTGGGTATTTCTCTGACATCTTTTTTTAAAACTATTTTATTATTGTTACTTGATAACCTGTAAGATTAACTGTGCAGATGTTGAAGAACCTTTACTTAATGAGGGAAAGTTTTTGATTTTTCTTCAGAATCCAAGATATCTTTTTTTTAAAAAAAAATAAATTGCTGAATTGGAACAATCATACTGTTTCACAGTATGGCAGTTACATGAAAATGAAGAGTCTTTGCTTTCAGTTCTCTCATTCAAACACTGAATTCTGAGTTCTTCTAAGCAGTAGGCAAATACAACTTTTTTTTTTTTTTTTTTTACAAAGGGGAGTGTTTCATAATTTTCTTCTAGACCCAGAATTAATTTGAGACAGGTTCTAATATACATTGTACAAGAAGAGTAAGTGCAAGATATACCATGGGTCTGTAATTCTTTAAACAACATTAGAACAATAATATTTGAATATCTCATGCAACAAATCACCTTAAATTTGGTCACCAAGAGTTAAGGCTAATTTTATCCATATTTTAATATGCTTAACTACCTGGTGGTGTTCTGAATATAGACCTGAATTTAACAGAAAACCTGAGACTCTTAGTGATGGTAAAACTCACATATAAAACCAAGCAGGCATTAAAGTTCGCATGAGTAGCTGGGAATTACTTCTGAACTTTGAACCCAGTATTGTCGAAAGTATAGCTGTGTACAGATTTACAAGGTCCATTCAATAAAAACAAAAAAAAAATTGTAAAGGATTTCATGATCCAAGGTTTGTATCTTGGAAAAGAACACCGTATGTCTACTGTTCTAGGTATAGGCTCTATAATGGCAGAACAATGTACATTACAGGAACAACAATCTACATGATTACAGCAAGAGGGCCAATGAAGTATAAATGTTTTGGTGTCAGTCTTTTCTGATTTGCAGTGAAACTTCACGTGCAATAATAGTACCTTCAGATTATCATTATAATATTCGTAATCACAGTCACAAGAAAAGACAGCTTGGTGGCTAACGACAACCCAAAGCAGAGGATATATGGGGATATTTAGGTGAATTTAGATGGAATGCCTATTTCATATGGACATGTAGAAATGATGTACTACAAAGTTTTTAATTTGTCTAGTAGAACAAAATTTATGGCATATGTTTTTGTCCATGTATTCTTCATTAAGCTGAGGTTTTAAGAATTTTTGTTTAAAAATAGCGGAGAAACGAGATGCTCTTAAGAGCATCAGTAGCGCTCTTGGAAAAAGCCAGAGCTCTTTCTGTTTTGGGTTTGCATGGCAAAGTTTTGGTAGTGGGGGGACTACAAGAGTGGCTTCTGCAAGAAGCTGCTAGAAGTGTCCCCTAAGTCCAATAGAGTCAGTGCCATCTGGCTGCAAGACAGACTTGTCGCTGCCCAAGGCGATGATGGTAGCACCTCTGTGATAACATATTTAAGAAGAGGAAAAAAACCGCAAGTAGTGCCTTTTTGCCAATGGAGAGGGGAGTGAGAAGATATAGGAAACTTTGCAGACACCAAGCTCTGTGAAGAAAGAGGAAGAGAAAGTGCTCCAGGCACTGCAAGAAAGATTCCCCCGCAGCATGTGCAGAAGACCGTGGTGGAGCAGGTTGTGAAACTTCTAGCAACTTTTTGCAGAAGCCATGCCTGCAGCGCGCTCCCCCCCACCCCATCCTGCCCCACCAGAACCTTGCCATGCAAACCCAAAACATATTAAGATGAATTGCTATTGTCATAGCAATTTGAAGAAGTATCAGTATCATACTGACACCACATAGGCTTTGTGAGTCAAAAAATTATCAGGGGTAATTTTTTCAAATGCTGCAAGATCAGCGATTAGATACAATGGACTGTGAATTTCTCATAGGAGAAGAAAACAGACAAATTCCCAAAAATTCTTTATTTAGAGATGCTCTTATGTCTTGGCCGGAGACACAAGATATTAGGCATTCCCCCATGACAGTGGAGAGCTATAGTTGCATGGATTATATAGCATAATACATTAACAAAAATTAGTTAATTCCTTTACAGTTCATGTTGCCACTCACAATCTACACGCTCTTTAACAAAGAGCGATTATATGAATTTAGAAATGTATGTGGAGTTAATGATGAATTTCCATTTGAAACAAGTCATGCTTGTACCAGGCCCAGCTATGGTGTGAGGATAGAGTCTATTTTGTTTGAAATAAAGCACTAAAGTTAGAATCCACGGTAACTGGATTCATGACATTCTTTCTGTGTGGCTGATCTTCCGATAGCATCCTTCTGCAATGCAAGATGTCTCTGTTGACGTCTGATCAGAGTGCCAGATATCTTCCTGAGCAGATTTAGCAGTCTGGCATTTCTTTTTCTGACTCTTGGTCACAGCCATCTGAACCCCCGAGCTGCAGATAGGACAGGAGTTAGAAATAAAAAAAATCTACAATCCCATAAAAGGTAAAAATAACTGCAGATAGTGTTGCTGTTGAAATATGATGTTTGCTGTGTGTGACAAGAAGTAAGGGGACTAAGTGTCATTTTCACCAGGTGTTTTTGATGGATTTCGTAGGCTTGGTAAAAGGTGGTGCCACAGTCTACTACTTCATGTCAGTCATACTGTCTATCATAGCTTTTTCTTCTCTACCTTGACGGATATTTAAATGTTATCTTTGTGTCTTATTCTAACAGTACCTGTCACTGAAGGAGACTAGCCCCTCTTGAAAATCTTGGCCAAAATCAGCTTACTCTGCAGCTTCATTCTTGTATATCATAGAATTAGATGTTTCACTCAATTTATAGTGGCAGACCAACAACAATATGAGTTATCACTTTGCATTATGAAATTAATATTCCTTCCCACATTAAATTTCTTTTCAGCCATTTTTACAATTGTCATTTAGCTCCAGCTGGCAGGTAAGCACCACATGGCTGCTCACTCACCTCTCCCCCCAGTGGGATGGGAAAGAGAATGGGAAGACAAAGGTAAAAATCGTGGATTGGGACATGAGTTATTGGGACAGCAAATGGAGAAGAAAATAACAACAGTACTTGGAATAAACAAAATGGGTGATACACAATGCAATTTCTCACCTGAAAATTACTATACCCTGAGTGACTATACACCAGACCATGCGGAAGCCCTGCTCTTCCCTTCCTAGCCCCTTTTATATGCTTGACATGACATCATATGGTATGTAATACCCCTTTGACTAGTTTGGGTCACCTGTCCTGGTTGTGTCCTACCCCAATTTCTCATGAAAATTAACCCTATCCTTGTTGAAAAAAGGGACAATAATTTTTAAGAATATAGTTTTATTGTCCTAAATGAGCAAAACTTCAGTGCATCTGGGCACATTAATATAACTTATTTATTATGATTGCCTACCAACTACTCTTCCTATGTAAAATGTGTATTATAGGGTCCTAGCTACAGCATGTAGATCTTTTTTTCACAAAAAATGAACTCAAATAATTACTTCATACTGATTTGTTTTTAAGACACAGGGGCAGTAGTTCATCTTTGTACAGATAGTGGTGCACCATTTAATTCTTTGCTCTAAAATATATATATATCGATTTAAAAATCCAAGTAATGTTGTCTGAGATCTTGAAGAAAGTTCAGTTAGTGTTAGTATTTATTTTATGGAGCTCATTGTGGTCTTAGACACAGTGTAAGACGGGTAGTCATCTGGTGTTGTAGAAGAAATGAGGGCTGAGTTCACTCCTAGTTTCTATTGCATTTCTAATTAGAAACACTGTGAGTTTTAATCCACTTTTGAGAATGATTAACATCCACGGCCCTCCCTCACCAAAAATCTTACTTTCTTCCAGCCATTAGATTCCTTCCAGTCTCCGAACACTTCTTTGGCAGCTGCTGTAACCTGTTGCCCTATCTGATGCACCAGCAAGTGGCAGCACTAGCGTACTTGCCTGCAAAGGTTTTTTCTTATGTTTAGAGTAGCCTGAATCTTTCTGTTCTTTAGGTGATTACTGCAGTAATTGACCAGATTATCTTGGTGTGTGAATTATTTCCTTGCACTATTGAGAACTTTATCTTCCTCCTTCAACAGACCAGAGAGATTTTACTTATACTGTAATTGGTATGTCTCAGCAGGAGGTGGTCACAAGGCTGCGGCATATTCATTTTTCCATTAGCTCACATTAATAGCAAGATTTGTCCTTAGATTTGTGGATGAAACAGCAAGGTTCTGATGCAAAGGAGTTACACATAGTGGGACTGATGACTCCTGTAGGATACAAAAGATTTGTCGAAAACCTAGTTTATTGCCATCAAGAATAATTCCAAAAAGACAATGATAATTCAATGGCTGGTGGACACCATTCTCTTTCATGGCTAGAAATGGTGCTGGATTTCCTCGGGGGCCTGCTTTGGTCAGGGGGTTGAATTCAATGATCTCTGGAGGTCCCTTCCAACCCCTAAAATTCTGTGAATCTGTCATTAGACACATACGTCTTTGTATGTGTTAGTATATGGTTACAAGAGACTGAGTGCAGGAAATTTATGAGGATAAACACCAGTAGAAAAACTTATAGTTTTCATAAAATATTTTACTTTCCTCTTTCATGAGATCTCAGATTTTGTTACCTTGATTTCCCAAATTGGGACATTAAGGGATCTGTAAGGAAAGCATTTTTTGTGAATGAGGTCTCTAAGCACCTATGCCAGTCAGTTCATGTCCTCTCATTATAGACCTAGAGAGGTGTTTAGCTCATTCTAAATTAGGAATTATTATCTGAGTATCTCTCTAGACTCAATTCATTATATAGACTAATATTGCATTAGCTTAATTCAGGATCCCAAAAGTAAATGTTTAGTATAATCTGAGATAACATAAATTGTCAGAGAAATATGACAGATATGACGTTGAAAGATTACACTGCTGTAGACTGACACCTAAAAACCAAAGGAATACCTAATTTCAAATGGTAAAACAGATCTCTCTTTATGTAAGTGACTCAAGTTGACCTCTTTTAACTAAAGGGAAACATATATAGCTCCCTTCTAGGTACCTATCTATATCTACATGCTTAATATATTACAGAGATTAATAAGAACTTAGATCATCAATCCTAAAGTAAAGCAAGAGCACATCTTATAATAATAGGTACTTCAAAGCCAGAAATTGATCAGGAATTTTAATAGGATACAAGTTTGTTTTGGTTTTACACACATTATCACAATGGGTCCTAACAAAATAAGAAGCCAATTTATCATTATTACAGAAACAAAAGATTAAAGACAATCAAGACATGTCTCTTCTCTTAATTTTAAAAGATCTGAAAAGATGTATTAGTGCCTGTACTTAAAAACTTAGATAACTTTTGGGGGTTGAAATCTTCTAGAATATAGAGACTTGGGCTTGAAGCAAAAATTAAGCTTGAAGGCTATAACTCAAAATTCTTAGATATAAAAATGAAAAAAACAGGGTTTACCCCAGATGTCCGTTTCTGCAGAAGTTCTTTTCTGTTCTAAGACCTTTGTAATCAAAGACAGGGATATGGGATTTTTTTCCTGATAGTTTGCTACCATTTGTGGAAGTTGACTGTTGATGTGTGAGTGGCTGACCGGACACATGGGTGAAGTAATTTGTTAAAAAAGGCTCCATAATTTGTACCTCCTTTTGAACACTTTGGCAAACAGGTAGTAGAAGCTAGAAATTTGAAATTTCAAATATAATTAATGAATTATAGTAGAGCTTATTCTCTAGATTAGGTACTATCTTGGGTTTTCCCAGGTAAAGACTTCTAGATCTGACTGAGGAGGATGAGAAAAAGCCAGTCAAGTAATATATTCATGGCCTGATAGAAGCTCTGAGAGGAGGTACAGCAGAGCTGTGAGCAGGCAAGTAACAATAATCAGTTGTGATTTTCCTTGATTGAAATTGAGAACAACTTCAGTGCAGCAAGAAAAAGGTAAAATGGTTCCCAAAATCTGTAGTGTTGTACAAATCTCTGTCTTTGGTGAAGATCAATCAGTCCTGGAGAGACAAGAGTTAACCCTGAGAAGGAACAGCAGTGCTATAGTCATATCTTAGTACTGGAGCTCATTCTAGGAGGAGACCACTTACAGGAATTAAATACAGACCTCCTCAGCAATGTAAGTACAATACACGTAAATAGATAAAGCTAACCTTTGTGGCCCAATTAGGATCCCAAACAGCAGGGTTCCCCCTCATTATTTCATTCTGGACAGGCTCCATTATTGTGCTACTGCTGTTCTCATCTGTGCTATTCTCTGCCCTTCCTGTTCATTCTCTTTCAGTACAAAGTGAAACAGCATTCAGCTGTAGTAACAGTTCCATTAGATTATAAGGCAAGAAGAACCTACTGTGACTATCTGCTTTGACGTCCCGAGTTAGTTCCTGCTTAAATGTGAGCAACTTTTTTTTTAACAAGCACACTGCATAAACACAAAACATTATCTTCACTCCAACAATTCCCACAGTGATTTCTCCTTGGAAATTCCCAAATGATTGCAAATAGTTACTTTTCTTATTTTCAAAATTGTTTCCAGTTGGATTTTTCTGCTTTCAAATTCCATCTATTTGATCTTATTACTTTCTGAACTGCTCCCCAGCTGCTGTACCAATAGGGCAGCTGGCCTACAAATAGACTGGTAGCATAGTCACAGCTCTCTGTTGTGGACCAATACCCCTTGGTTCAGTTCCCACACTGAGGTCTGAATAGTAATGGAGTCTGACAACAATCCATAATGCAAAGCTGTATCGATACATAAGAAAGCTGAGCAGCAATGGACCCTTAAGGTGACTGTGGTTGGCTAGATGCTAGGTGCCCACCAAAACCATGCTATCATTCCCCCCCTCACCTGGACAGGGGAGAGAAAATATGACATAATGCTCAGAGGCAAGATAAGGTCAGAGAGAGATCACTCTCCAATTATGTTCATGGCAAAACGTATTCAACTTGGGAAAATTAATTAATATGTAACCCATCAAATCAGAGTAGAGTAATGAGAAATAACACTTACCCCCACCCCTCCCCTCTTCTGGGCTAACTTTTTTTCCCAGTTTTCTCTGCCCTCTCCCCCCAAGAATTACAAGGGGAAAAAGAAATGGAGTTGCAGTCAGTTCATCACTTGTTGTCTCTGCCACTCCTTTCTCCTTGGTGGGAAGACTCCTCCCATTCCTCCCCTGCTCCAGCATGGTGTTCCTCCTTGTCGTGGTTTCATCCGGCTGAGGGCCAAGATCCACGCAGCTGCCTGCTCCTTAAAGGAAAAGAGCAGGTTAAAGGGAAGGGTGTGTGTGTGTGTGTGTGTGAGAGAAGTAAGGGAAGGGAAAAGGAAGGGGCAAATAACCCCAAAATCAAGAAATTAAGAGGCCCGTGGGTTGGGATAAGGATAGTTTACTAAAATAGCAGAAAAATACAATGTAACAATGCTAACAGGACTTCAAAGCAAAAATATATGAAGCTGTTGATACACAATGCAGTTTCTCACCAAACCACACAACTCGGGCTGTGACACCCAGAGCCGTCCCAGAACCCGACCGTCCCCCGAGAACCGCGCATCCCGGAGCCGCCCCAGGCCTTCCTCCCGTCAGACCCCGATATCCTGGGCAGGACGTAACTGGCGTGGAATACTCTCTTTGGTCAGTTCGGTCACCTGTCCTGGCTTCGCCCCTCCTTTTTCATGAAGAGCTGAGAAAGTCCTTGACTGTCTGACAGCAACTAGAAACATCAGGGTGTTATCAGCACTACTCCCATTTTACTCTCAAACACAGCATTCATCCGCTGTTACAAATGAAATTAACTCCATCCTGACCAAAACCAGGACATTCCTGTAGGTGACAGACTTTCATGAACTTTTCCAGTGTGAGTACTTCCCATAAACTGCAGCTTTTCATGAACTGCTCCAGTGTGGATCTCTTCTATGCCCTGCAGCCTTTCATGACCAGGCTTCTCCAGACTGGGTCCCCCATGGGATCACAAGTTCTGCCAGGATCTTGTTCCAGTGTGGGTCACAGGCTCCTTCAGGTGCCTATACCCACTCCAGTTTAGGGTACTCCACAGGCTGCAGCTTGGTATCTTCTTCAGGAGGACAACCTCTCTTACCATGGTCTTCATCTGGGGCTGCAGTGGAATCTGCTCTGGTGTACTGCTTCCCCTTCCTTCTTCACTGGCCTAGGTGTCTGCAAAGTTCTTTCTCTCACATCTTCTCACTCCTCTTTCTGGCTGCAAAAATGCCACTCCTTTTTAACTGTGTTATCCCTGAGGCACTACTACTGTTGATGATTGGCTCAGTCTTGGACAGTGGCAGATCTGTCTTGGAGCCAGTTGGCATTGAGTCTATCAGTCAGAGGAGAAACTTCAAGCAATTTCTCGCAGAAGCCACCCCTGTAGCTCCCCTGGTACACAAACCTTGCCATGCAAACCAAATACAATGACTCACCCAATCACTGACAGAAAGCTCAGGTTGCTCATTGATGCCATGGCTCTAGTGTCACTGGCAGTATGCAGTCATCTTGCAGGAAGAGCTAATCATGCTTAAGCCTTTTCTATAATGGTAAGAGTTGTGACTGCCATTGGCTCCACAATAGAAGTGTGACCTTATGGAATCTTATTTTCAAGAATAATATGTGTAGCATCTAGTCTGTGCTACTGATATTGTTCAAAAGGCAGGGTGCCAGGAGGCAGGGTGATCCACTAGCAGTCTGAACTTAAAAGGAATATTATAATTTTCCCCAGACATATACTTTTTCAAGGATACAGTACTCTAATAGCAAAGTATGGCATTCTTCTTCACATAATGAAGCTTGATCATAAAATGCTTTAATAGATTGGGAGATACTCGCTGAAAATATTTTAAAGATGTATTTTCTTCAACGACCTTCATAATACTTGTGATAAGTTGAATATTATTTTTTCCCATTCAAGAGATATTTGCAACTTTCTTGAAGAAAGAGTAATTTAATTGTTTATCTTCAAGGATCTTAAGTAGTGTTTTGAGATTTTTTTAATGCAAACTGAAATTATTTACACATTCCAGTCCAATTCAGAATCATCATGAATATAACTACTGAAGTTCAGAGGAGATTTAAAGACTGAACAGTTGCAAAACCCTCCAAATATCATAGACATCAACAGACAAAGAAATTGCTTTGTGTAGTATTCTAAATCTCAAACGTAATTCAGGAAAACAATACCAAGCAAAAACAAAGGCTTTTTTCTTTTTTCATGTCCTGAAGCATCATGCCTCATTTAAAATAAAATAAAATTCAAATTTATTTTAGGTTCTGTTGTCTCAATCCCAAAAGTGGCTGATTTTGCTCATAGCATACCAAATCTCAGGTGTCAATCTGAAGTTCTGTCTTTATCAGGGAAAGAGAAGTCAAGGCTTATTTTTCATAAGAGATACTAAAAAGCAGAAACAGGTGCACAGAAGTGTAATATATACTTGATTTTATGCTAGTAAAGAATGATTCTAGTAGCAAAACTGCTTAAAAATTCCACACAAACTGGACAACCATTGCAAATTAAAATAGGAAAATTAAAGTCACAAGCATGTGTCTGCAATTTTCACTGCACAGGCACCATAAAAGAAAAGGTTTGAAAGCACAGTACAAGTTGTGACACCATTATTCAGAAAGGTCTAAACAATATTTTACAGGTGCAAAGTTCTAAGTGTGATCTTCTATGTCTTTTTTCACCCTGTGATGTCAACTATCAGTAATAGGATCTACCTCAAAGCTTTTTTAGCACCATAGGATTTCTTTCTGCCCTACTGGGACATCTCTCTGATCTTGGATAGCCTTTGGATCACAGTAGGGATGAAAGATCTTGAAACGGAATGAATTAATGAACAAGTAAACTTTAAAGTATTCAGGCCTTTGTGTCTTAATATGACACAAACTACTTGTTCCAAAATTGCCCCCAACATGAATAACTTTTCTGTCATTTTCCTGTGCTACAACCCAAGTATCTACTCAAACTTACAGTTTTATGCTGATAAATTACTGCATTCAGTTCTCTTAAGAAAACTTATCCATCTTCAGAACTTCATAATGTCTCATGAAATCTGCTGAGGCTTAACATTTCTTTTCTCAGAAGCCATAAAGGAGTCTTTTGTTATTAATAACTATTTCTCCCTTTAGCATTTAATATTTCTGACTTAAAAGTAAGACTTATTTGGCACTTCAACTGCACAGTTTGAAGATGGTCTGTGAAAACGTCATTTATTGCTGTCCAGAAGTCATTGTCAACAAAATATCCAATACTCATGAAACCACAGCTCCTATAAAATGTAATAGACAGCTAGAGGATTTGTAGCTCTCTTGTAACTCTTGCTTGAGATCCTTTCCTAATAACTACTTATACGTAATCAGATGGACTTTATACAACCTCATCTAGTAAATGTGCCATGTGAATGTTTTTCTATTATTGACTCCATAGCTTGCAAATTACACAACAGTTGGTAGTAATTCGGTGCAAAACCAAATTACTGTTCTAACAATAGAAATCTCAATGGCCTTGACATAAGTCATTGCAAAGTACAGTTGAGCCTAGATCTAAAGGACTGCTTTAGAGACAGAAAATTGTTTTGTTAGACTGGTTTCCCACTAAATTTTTCATTGCTTTCTTTGTTCTGGAAAAAGAAAAAAAGGGGGAAAAAGGGAAATTAATTTTATAAAATAGTTAGGCTTTTAAATTTATCCTCCTCCAATAAATCCTTTACTATGTTGCGTTTACAGCTGCCCAGAAAGAATATTTTTATTTGCATCTCAATATCAAGTGCAAAATGTTTTGTCACACAGTTTATAGAGGGCAGCCAAATATATCACACTGCTTTGAATTACTTTCAGGAATTGAAAACTATGTTTGATGCTTAGGAGAGTAATATGGGTATCTGCAGTTGTAGTGTTATTTTGTTTAATTTTACATGATTCAAGGTATTTAGTAATGATTAAATGGAATAATTTTTTTCTGCAAATCTTAATCTCATCTTAATGGATGAGATTTCAAATAATATATAAGCCAAACAATATCCCAAAATCAACAGGTTTTGCAGAAAGACAAAATGAGCTGTCACCTTGTCACACAATTTATGATATTCATTGCTGTTAAGGCATGTATTCAACTCTTGTCTATTTCTGATTCTGAATTGTCTGTAATTTTAGGGCTGCATTTGTTGTTTATGATTCTGTGCTCAGAAGCAGTTGGCTAGTTCTGTTCACTATTTTTGCCATTTTGTCTTCCCTCAGTTTGGCCTGAATTTTAGTTTTTATACTATAATATGATTTTTGTCTGTAGAGTTACTGAAGTTTAGAATGTTAATTTGTTTTTGTATGGTGATTGAGAAAGCATATATCACACCACGTGTTTTCAATATAATGAGTCAAGCTCTTGGCTGGAATTATAGTTCAATATTAAACTCTATCCAACTTCAGTGAGACAAAGGAAAGCTTTTTGTCTGTTCACTTAGCTACCAAATTATTGCAGTTACAATCCTAAATATTTCCTAGGCTTGTGAAGAACAGCATGAGACCAAAGCCAGATAGCAAATATTACATTTGAGAAAGATTAGTCAGCGAGGTTTGTCCTATTATGTGATTGTTATCTGCTATATGTGATTCTAATTTTTTTCAGCATCCAGTTTATTAAATTTGTGTGTACATAATTATTTTAAGATATATATATTAATATTGACACACATTTAAATTCCAACAATCACATTACGCAAACTTTTCCAGGTTATACTATCACAGAAAAAAACCCCAAAACAAACCCTTAGATGATTTACGATGTTTGGATTTCATATATTAAATTTCAGCCAAACTCCTGATATTTACATTATGTAAAAGTATATAGAATCATATACATTTTATCATATATCAAGAGGACATGCTATTTTCATAGAAAGTACCATACTTTACTGTCTATAAAAATAACACTAAAAATAAAGAACTGCAAAGAAAACAAACACAGTGTCTTATAGTTGTGCAGGTAACACCTAGACCAAAATATAATTATTGCCCTGTCTACATGTTTAGTTTTGTTTGGCTGGGTTTTGGTGCAGAAGGGAGACTGCAGGGGTTGCTTCTGCAAGAAGCAGCTAGAAGGTCTCTGCAGGCCCAAGAGAGCAACCACCAGCTGGCTCAAGGCCAGAGTCATTGTTGACCAAGGCTGAGCCCATCAGCAATGGTCACAGTGCCTCTGTGAACCACATTTAAGAAAAAAAACACAAACAGCCACTTTTTTGCCACCAGAGAAGGCAGTGAGAAGACGAAAGAAACTGTGCAGGCACCAAGACCAGGGAAGGCAGGATGGGAGGATGTGCCCCAGATGCTGGAGAGAAAGATGCCCCTGCAGCCCATGGAGAAACCCATGTTGGAGCAAGTGTACCCCATAGCCCATGGAAAAGGCCAAGACCCCACCTGCAGCCTGTGGAGAGGCCCCATGCTGGAGCAGGTGGAGACATACAGAAAACACTGTGACCCACATTGGAGTGAGCCTCTGCCAGCACTTGCAGTCCGTGGAAAGACACACATACAGAGATGAGAGAGAGCAAGATGAAAGAGATTCATGCTGGAGCAGGTTTTCGAGGGTTGGAGTGGGGGTGTGTGGCCAGTAAACCCATGGAGGACCAGGCTGGAGCAGTCTGGGCCTGAGAGACTGAGAGACTTTCTATGATTTATGACTGCATCCCATGCAGCTGGTGAAGAGCTGAAGCCCTGTGGGAAAGGACTTGTATTGGAGAAGTTCATGGAGGGCTTTCTCCAGTGGGTGGGACCTCATACTGGAGCAGGGGAAGGGTGTAAGAAAAGCCCCCTACAACCTGGGTAAGAAGGAAAACAACTTATGAGGAACTGACCAAAACCCCCATTCCCTGCCCCTCTCCATGCCATAGTGTGGGGGGTAGAAAGGAGCAAAATCAGGAATAAAGTTGTCTGCTGAGAAGGGAGGGGTGGAGGGTAGGTGCTTTGAGATCTGGTCACACTTCTCATTTTCTGACTCTGGTTTCACTGGGTGTGCAGTGCAATGTAGTGTAATTACGTAGTTTTCTTACCTTTCTTCTGTGTTGAGTCTGTTTTGCCCATGACACTAATTGCAGAATGATCTCTTCTTGTCCTTATCTCGACTCCTAAGCCTCTCAATATATATTCCGCACCCCCACCCCCCCACACACCCCAGCTGAGAAGGGGAGTGATAGAGCGACTTTGCTGCCTCCAGCCAGTACCAAACCACCACACTACACTAAATACTACTTGGAGTTTTTTTGCTTTAATATCATTGTGTTCTGGCGAAGTTAGAGACTGAAGTAAAGTAGGCTGTACTTACCCGTGCTAGAGTTGTCACTTGCACTATTGTGATAGTTGTAGTATTTCAAATGGTTCATACACTGGCATTTATTATGTAATTAGTTCTTCATATTTATGTCACTGTGGACCTTGTTTTCTTCATTGACCTCTCATAATATATTTTTGTTAAATTAGAAAGTACAGGTAGCATCTTCTTTCCAGTTGTAGAAACCGGATTTGCTCTTGTAGCTTTATCTCTAACTTTCAATAAGGCATGAGGTCAGGTCTTTTGCTCAGTCAGAAGCCTCATGTTCATGTTTCTGAGTGACTAGCAAAACTTCTGTCCCAGAGGGAGAGAGAGGAACAGGTTTCCTCCTTTAATTTCACTATCCTACCTAGCATCACTTTTGGGAAACCATATTTGCAGTCATGCTTCTCAGGATACGAGAGGGGTAAATACAGACAACGCTACTACTATGATTAAGCAAATATAAATGCCTATTGGGTAGTGTCACATCGTTACCTTTTGCTGTGAATGATGAAAGAAACAAGTAGAAGAATTTATATCCTCTGATGTAAAATGGTGACTTTTGTACTTGTAGATGTTAGGATTATGGTCAGTACATAAATTTGTCTCTGCCTCTCCTTCCTCCTCGCACCTTTTCATTGCTCTACCATGGTCCCCTTCATGGGTTGGAGTGTGACTGCCTGCCTTACCATGGTCTTCTTCGGTACCTCTGCTCTCATGCCTGGATCACCTCCCTCTTCTCTGGTGTCTGCATAGCTTTTTCTTTCATATTTTTCCCTCAGTCCCCTTGTTGCTCTGCATTGTTATCTACCCACCGCAGGGCATGGTGTGGACTGGAGCTGGCAGGAACTGGCTAGTCTGGCTTGGGGCAGCCCCGGCCTCTCCTCAGAGAGAACATTACAGTCCCCACTGCCACCAGCACCTGGGCACCTGACCCAATATGGTATTATATTCATAGAATGATAGAATAATAGAATTTTTAAGGTTGGAAGAGACCACTATGACCATCAAGTCCAACCTTCTGTCCAGTACTGATATCCAGCAGTGGTGTACTGCATACTGGGTAACAACTACACTTTTGAGGAAACACTACCACCATGTCAACTAAATCATGTCCTGGACTACCATGTCTGCATGTTTCTTTTAAAACCTCTAGGGATGCTGACTATATATTACAGAAAACGTAGCTAAAATATGCAAAGATTTTTAAAAAAAATAATATTTATAACTTAAAAGAATTAAAGTTCTAGGAAATGTGTTTTTAAATTATGCTGAAAGAAAATGTATTTTTGATACTATGTATTTTTGATACTATGCATTTTGTAACTATGTATTTTTCCCTCTTTTTTCCCTGACTTGGTAATAACTTCATGAAATTGCTTTTATTTATCCTATTTGATTTTTTAATAAATAAATAAATAATGCTAATTTTTTTTTTCAAAATATATATACAAAACCCTAATGAAAATATTTTCAAATTCCAGAATAGTAAAAGGTCAGAGTATTAAAACAGTAACATCATCAGTCAAAATACCAGCTATATATATCTTTATGTAAATGCTTCTTCCTTATTTCAGCAGACACTGCTTCAAATGCTATAGATTACTATATTATTTTAGTCAATGCAACTAATGAGATATTTGATTGTATTGATTGGATTTTTTTTTCTCTTCATAAACAATCAGTTTTTATATCTCTACAGTTGGGATTTATATCTCAGTTGTAACAACATCCTAGCAGACATGAACCTTAATTGCCTTTATGCTTTATACAACATTTTGAATGAAATCATAGTCTACAGTGAAATTATACATTAGCCACATAGAGAATGTACTTAGGTTAGTAATATTTTTTAACAGTAAGAATTGTATATTTCCTTTCCAGATGTTACAAGCCTGCCTATAGCCAACTACTCTGATTTAATACACAAAACTCAGGGCTTGCTTTGCCTTTGAATAGTCTAGTTTGTTACAAAGGAGAGGCAAAAGCAAAAGAATTTGTGGAAAATTATAACTAACTAATAACTTGTCCTATAATGCAAAATTTTCAACTGAATTAAACAACATATTAAAAAAACATAATAGACTATTTGCTTTGATATTTCAGTGATAGTCTGCACAGCAATGCCAACATTGTCAGGATAAGAGAGCTGCATTTCTTACGGGTTAGTGATAGGTATTTTTCATCTGAGAGATTGTGGGTATCCAACACTTAAGGAAATAAAATACAAGGTAAAAAGGCCTGATGTCAGAAGCTATACACTGTATTTTTAATGTCAAGATATTTTTTGTGTTTGCATAAACACACATGTATGGATATGGATATGTGGATATATGTTTGCATGTACATATGAATATATATTTAGATAATTTAGAATTTGGCAATAACTTATAATAATGTAAACATCTATCCTAATAATAATTTAAATAATTTTAGTTTTAGATAATTTAATATTAAAATACAATTATTGCAAGGTAAAAACAAACTTCTTAATATATGCTTCTTTTTTGACTGTTTTAAATCAGGGAAAAAATGAAGAGTCCTCCAGCATTATAAAAAATACTAATTTACTTCATCTGATTTTCATTTCCCAAATAGAAATGAACTAAACATCTTTAGAAGTAAAATAGCTGAAGCAAGCAGTTTGTTAGGTTTGATTTATTTATTTCTATTTTAAACAAAACCTACAGTGTGCTTGGAGCACATTAAAACTCTTATAAAATTTAAAATAAAGATGATTTATCTTTCTAGATTTTTAAAGTTACAACTCACATTTATATTCCACTTGATAAATGCTAGCCAGAAGATGCTCAATATTTTTCTAAACTTAGCTGTCCCAATAGTGTTCAATTTTGAAGAATTTTAGTCCAGGATTTGATTTGATCAGTTTATTTTCATTTCTGATGTGCAATTCATTATTGATATCTACTTTTTTATTATTTTGAAAGCACACACACTGAATTTATTTAACAAACTCAACAAAATGAATAAGGAATAGCCATTAACTGTTAACCTGGTCAAAATAAGGAATATTTTTATAAACACAAATGGACCGTCATGCTGTCTTTTCTATTAGTTCACGTAAATCATCAACCATCATGTCTGATTCTTCCTAAGACACCTACTAATGTATTCTATCTTTTCAAACCTCCTTGTGTTTACATTAATTATCCTCCCAAAACCTGATTTTAGTACTGAAGTTATCCACAGCCATAGGCTTTTGCTTACTTATGCACTATCTGAATTCTTTGTTCAAAGCTGCACTGAACAATAAACACCACCTTCACCATTTAATATCACTAGGTCTGTGAAGAGATAGTAGTTGTGACAGAAACTTTCAGACTGACACTTCAGTGGAAGAGTAGATGTAGGGTGACAGCAGACAAGCAACACTCCTAAGAGACCATAGAATGTGATAGCAGATGAATGTGGGGAGAAAAAAATTAGATGTTGACACAAAGTAGAGTTGGGAAGAAAATTATTGGGAAAGAAAAGATTGACAGCACAGGCATGGCTTGAAATGAGTGTAAGGACTTTTGTAAGGTGTTGTTTTGTGAGAACAGCAATGGACAGCCCAGAGAATTTAGAGTAAAAAAAAATCTTTATGACCTGAAGGGGTAATTAGTTGAGTAGACAGAATTAGAAGAGCAGGGTTAGGAAGAAATGTTAAAATAAGATGACTTTCTAGGTTTGAATATAAGAAGACCTGAAGGATGCAGGTAGATGATGTTTTGCCAAGCAAGGCATTCTCAATGTTGATAAAAAAAGAATGGTAGAAGTGGTGGTACAATAGTATTATTGTTGTGTCAGCTTTTTAGTAAAATTGTATGAACAAAATGACTGCAACAAAGACAAACCCTCACAGATAACAGTATATTTTAAGCAACTTATTCTAGTTTGTTGGTGAAAATGTTACCTACTGGGATATTCCTGCTAAAATATAAAGATCAAGCCTACAGATTAAATAATTAATGTAACACCTATGTGTACAGTTTCTTATTTTCATTCAGTGCCTATCAATAGAGATGAGTTTCTGTAAAATATAAAATGGGAGGTATCATTGCCTTTATTTCTGACATGGTAACCCTGGTTCTAAACTTGGCATAAGAGAAACCATAACAGCGTGAAAAGTTTTACCAAAGGAATGAAGAATGGCAACACTATTATAAAAAAAGTTTGCTTTTTTTTCCCCAAAAGAAAAATATGCAGTTTTGAGGTTTTTTTCTCCAGCACTTCAGTTGTACTTGCTATGATGCTCAATAAACTGCAGCTCCTAACTCCTAAATCCCATAAATCTGCTAATAGTTCATGTAACCAGTATGGCACCATTTTCCTGAGGGGGAAACAAAGAGTGGCACTAGCTAAATGATTATTTGTCAGTCTGCTAGAATAACAATGTGTTATCTGCTTTGGGCATACCAATAATGTGAATGTATTTTAAATAGTTAGATAAATGTATTTTAATTCTCAAGAATTTACCACTTTTTTCAGGTCCATTTCTTATTCAGCTGCTGATTTCTCAAGCATCTCAGAAATGCTTTCTGTATGTGATTCTTTTACAGTTATATTTTCTTATAACTATTTTTTTTCTCAGCTATTTAATGAAATTGCACATTATACTGAACCATCTTGCTTATAGGCTGGCAATTTTCTCTTCAACTTTTTCATTTTTGTGTCTCTGTCAAAGTTTGTTGTTTCGTTTCAGATGAATACCTTGAAGTACCGTTCATGATGACATTCTGCAGGCCATACTTATGTTAAACAATATCATATTCCTTGAGCAGTCTCATTATACTGAGTAGTTTGGTAGGGTATAATTTTTCTCAGCATAAGTAGGAAAAGCAGATTCTTGACTTAAATTGAAAATACTAGGCAATGCTGGAAGAGACTTGAGTTTTTATAGTACTGAATTTTTTTTATAGTACTTTATCTTCACCACTGAAAAAGACCTGTTATCAAAATTTCTCATAATCTATGCATTCTTTAAAGATTTTACAGTCTTTAATGTACTTTTATCTTAGTACAGTAAAAAAATGTTCTTAATGTGTGTGGAAAAACCTGACACTTGGAGATGCAAAATATGTCTATATGTTTATATAGACAGATAATATTTTAATACATTCAATATATTAAAATATAAATATAAGGTTTAATATTTAAGATACTATAATAGTATATACATTCTCATACAAGTAGATTATATATAATAAACATTATATAATATATAATATTTTTATATGTGTGCATATATATTAAAATATTATTGCTGGATTGGAATATTAGAGCTGACTGGAAAAAATGAATCCTAATGCCCATTTTTATAAAGGGTAAATAGGTCAACCCTAGGAAATACTGACAGTCAGCCTAGTAAGATCATGGAACAGATTGTCCTGGAAGAATGTATAATATATGGATGATAGGGAGGTGAGACATCAATCATGGTTATACTAAGGGCAAATCGTGCCTGGCTAATCTAGTGGCCGCCTTTGGTGGAATAACAGCATCAGTGGACAAGGATGATCTGTGGATTGGCATCTGTTAGGCCTTACATATGACCCCCCCACAACATTCTCCCCTCTACATTGGAGATTAATAGATTTGATGGATGGACTGTTAGATGGATAAGGAATTGGCTGGATTGCCAATTGTGACCAGCAAACTGAGTGGGGTGATTCTCCCCCTATCCTCTATTCTCTCTGAGACCCCACCTGCATCCAGATCTGGGGGCCCCAACATAAGAAAGGCATGAAGCTGTTAGAGCAGGTCTAGAGGAGGGCCACAAAAATAGTCAGTGGGCTGGAACTCCTCTGCTGTGAAGAAAGGCTGAAAGAGTTGAGGTTGTTCAGCCTGGAGAAAAGAAGGCTCCAGACTGAGCCTTCCAATATGTAAAGGACTTTCAATGTTGTGTCCTTTCAATATATAAAGGGGGACTAGAAGCGAGATGGAGAAAGAGTTTTTACCAAGGTCTGTAGTAATAGGATGAGGGGCAACAGTTTTAAACTAAAACAAAGTAGGTTTAGATTGAATGTAAGGAAGAAGTTTTTACAGTGAAAGTGATGAGACACTGGACAGGGTTGACCTTTCAAAGAAGTTGTTTATGCTCTATCATTGAAAGTTTTCCATGTGAGTTGGTGTAGGGACTTTGAGTAACATGTTCTGCTGGAAAATGTTCCTGACCATGGCAAGAGCATTGCAACTAGATGATCTGTAAAGGTTCCTTCCAGCCCAAATTACTCTATGATAACTATATAATATATCATAAAAATCTACTTCTCACAGCTATCTAATCCTAGAGGTATTAAACTTCCTAACTTCCCTTTTTAACCCTAACTTCCCATGAGACATTGTATTCTGTTTCTGCATATATCCAGGAGCAACCTTATATTGATAGAGTGGCCTTTTACCTTTCTCACCAAAAGTTTAAGCTGATCTATACACCAGTGTTCCTCCTTACCTGATTTTCTGGAAAGCTTTGAAAATGCTAATGGATTTGATTTCCATACAAAAAGAAAAGGGAATATACCAAAATATACCCCCAAAAAATAGGGAATTCCCATAAAATAGTGAAAGATAGAGAAATAGACCACCAGTAAATTAAATGCCAGTTGTTGTGGTTTAATCCCAAGAGGCAGTTAAGCACCACATAACACTTGCTCAATCCCCTTCAGTAGGATGGAGGTGAAAATTGCAAGGGCAAAGCCAAGAAAATTTATGGGTTGAGATAAAGAGAGCTTAGTAGGTAAAGCAAAAGCGTGCACACAAGCAAAGCTAAACAAGGAATTTATTCATCACTTCCCTTTCTGCACGCAGGTGTTCAGCCATCTCCAGGAAAGCAGGGCTCCATCACATGTAACAGTTACTTAGGAAAAGAAACATCATCACTCTGAATGTCTGACTTTCCTCCTTTCCTTCTCTCAGCTTTATATGCTGAGCACGATGTCATATGGCACAGAATATCCCTTTGGCCAGCTGAGGTCAGCTGGCCTGTTTATGTTCTCTCCCAGCCTCTTGTGTACTACTTGCCAGCAAACCAGGGTGAGAAACAGAAAAGGCCTTGACACTGTGCAAAAGCATAGGTATGTTACAATACTGTTTTTGTCACAGAGCCAAAACATAGTATCACAGGAGCACCTGTAAAGAAAATTAACTCTATCTAGCCCAAACCTAGTACAGAAACACAATGCATGGAGATGAAGATCTGGACATCTCTCTTCTATATTTTCTAACCCTTGCAATACAGCAGCAGGTTGTCTTGCACACAAGTTCACTGGAGGTATCATGTTTATGCAAGCCAGTGGTTTCCATTTCTTTCTGTGTTGTGAACCCAGTTGGATATGGGAGATCGGAGTGCAGCATGAGACTGGTGATCTGAGCTCCTAAGCTCATCCTTCAGAATGCTCAATTTTATTTTTTTTAAAAGAAACCACCCAACAAACCAAGAACAATATAACAAATAGTATCATCTAACATCCTTGCTCTTTAAAGAGTTCTTTGGAAAGCCCAAAGAGGTACAATGAAGTAAAAATAAACCTTGTTGTGAAAAGTCTTATCATTGATATTCTTAACCATAATATTAATCATGTTTGTAGACAGGTAGAAGATCCTAAATAATAAAAAAAAAAAAAAAAAAACCCAACACTTTTAACAAGCTACTTTTCTACTTCCCCTTTTCTCTCCCCCAATGAAATACTAGTGAACGTCTTTGCAAAAATATTGAAGTCCAATGTATTACTGTAAGAGTCCTTGTGGTAATAGTCTGAGACACTTCAAATAAAACCATAGCCACATGGAGGAGTTTCTTAGGGCATGGCATGAAGCTGTTCACTGTCAGAGACTGGTGAGAAATGGAGTCACTAGAAAAAAACAAAGCAAACCAAAAAAGTCCCCAAACAAACAGCAGTACACTGACCTCCTTCCTCTATGGAGCGTAATTTCATTGCACAGGTAGTTCTTTGGTTTTCAATAGTCTATCATATTGAAGAAGATCTAAAGTGTCACTTAAAACTATAAATCAGAGGGAAAGATCTATTCCCATTTCAATTAGAGCTGAATAGACTAATTAACTTTCCAGTTGCCATCAGGTTCTTATAACAAACCTGTGTCTTCCTTCTTGTGTTCATTTATTACATAAACTCAGTCATATTGCTCTTTGACAATTTTCTTTCTGAACTCACTTACATATTTAGAGTTACCAAAGTAGGGCATACACCCTCTTTGTCCAGGAACATGCAGGAACACCTTTCTGCCTTTCCTGTCTCTGGAGGTAAAAAAAGAAATGCTGGAGTCCTCTCGTTCATTGTACAGTACTTTAAATAACAATACTGTCTAAAGCTATTGGACTGTAAATAAAATAGCAAAACCCCTTCAACATTTTGCAGGTGTTTCTTCTCATTTCTCACAGTGGGAGTGAAGGACACCGATGACTAGGTTGTGTCTTTGTTTCCACTGTTGGTAAGAGGCAGTCTATAACTTTGGGTGTGGGAAGATGTAAATACCTAACTATAGATTCTATGCGTTACCTGACTCAAAGGCCAAGGACCAGCACAGCCATGGTCTGGTTTGGGAAGTTATCCCACAGATTTTCAGAGATAATAAGAATTCTCCAGTCGCATAGCTTCTTGTTATCAGGTGATAATTATGAAGTAGATATTCATATCGTTGTGCTTACAAGTAGTTGAGGGGTGGGTGTCAGGAGGATGAGGTCAGTCTTCAGTGATGACCAAAGACAGGATAATACGCAGTGAGCACAAGCTGGAACACAGAAACTTCCACCTAACAGTGAAGAGCAACTTCTTTACTGTGAGAGTGGCAGAGCACTGGAACAGGCTGCCCAGAGAAGTTGTTGAGCCTTCATCTTTGGAGCCAGTCAAAACCTGCCTGGATGCTGTCCTGTGCAACCTGCTCTATGTAATCCTGCTCAGGCAGGGGGCTTGGACTATATGATCTCCAGTGGTCCCTTCCAAGCCCTATCATTCTGTGATTCTGTAAAAACAGGTGAAAAGAAAAAAAACCAAAAAACATGCCCCTGAATTCTCCCTCCTTACAGTTCTAGTGCCCAATAGATATTGAAGGAGCCTCCAATTACAACCCATTACCTAGCATCAGTCAGCGCTTCTGAAAACTATCTGAATGCTCTATTTTTCCCAGAGTACTATATTCTTTACTGACCTCAATTTAAAACAACATTCAGTAAACAATAGGAAATTTTAATTAAGTTGCAATTTATTTTGATACCATATTTCATGCTGGATGGTCTACTACCAATAGAGGTAGCAAAAATTAGACCATCACTGAACAAGATTCAGTTTTCATATGTATGTTCTGAATTTGGCCCATTATCATTTAAATTTTTAAACTTCATAAAAATGGTAATTTATTTACTGACGTGAATTCATTACAACAGAAAATCAGCATTTCAGTCATTCTGTCCTTTTCCAAGGTTAGTGGGAGCTGGTGATTTCACATACTAATAGATTCCTGCAAGTAATTAAAATGCTCTTTTTTATGAAGATCAAGATTTAAAAGAAAATTATTTGAGTAATTACTTTTCCTGATGAGTGCAGTCTGTGTTTTTCCATTGTTAAGAATGAATAGAGTTGATAACACAGGGGTATGCAAGATACCTTATATATTGACAGCATGTTTTCATTAAACAGAACTTTAAGCTTTTAAAGAACTTTGTACCTGTTCTCTAATCCCATCTTTGAGGAATATTAAATAGTGTATAGGTTAACTATACTTTAATTTAAAGAGTTAGCACAGATTTTTATTTTAACTAATATATCTACAGAAAAAAGCATGTTCCACAACCTTTTTTTCCTGTGACTTGTGGTCTTGCAGCCTGATCCCCTTGGGGAATAACCCTAGATGCTCTGTGCAGACTGTACAGAATAGAGAGAGCCAAAAGTTGGGACTTTGCCCTGGCTGCTTATCCCCTAAGCCCTGAACAATCATGAAGAAGTTGTTACACTCTATCTTTTAAAGAGAAAACTGAATAAAAGTTCCTTTCTGTCCCTTTAGGACACAAAGAATATTTTACCACTTTTTATACTCATGAGAAAGTGAACTCAGTACACAGTGGTCAACATTGTGAATGTTTGACAGCAGCAACGAGGTCACAAAAGGCACAGGGAAAACATAGAGGTAAAATTGGGAAGCTTTTGGGCTGTTAGACCTCTGTGAAATAGAACCCTGTGGAAATAACATGAAGTAAGGCCAGAATAGCCTTTAGTGTTTGCTACCAACTTAACTACCTGGTTTTTCTGTGGTTTTTTTTTTTTTTTTAAGAAGTGTGCAAAAACTATGATTCTGCCTGATCCACGTATCTTTGTCCTTGTGTCTACTTCATACCCTTTTTAGCACCGAGATCATGTCAAACCACAGCTGGACCCTTAATATTTGTAGTCAATATATTTTCATATATTTTCATTAAAACTGCAAAATATTAATAGCAAGCCTATGATAAATACTCGTAGCAAAAAAGCAGGATATTTTTTAGGTATACAAAAGCAACTTTAACAATTTTTTCATATGGTAAAGTGGCACTTGCACATTTCCAACATTTTAAGTTCAAAAATAAAACAAATATTACCCTGTTGAGTCCTAGTCCATTAAAATACACATTTTTAGAATTTTATTATGGTAATATTTAACATGGAAATCACTTATTGACTTGGTCTTCCTGGAGATATTTTTTAAATTTTATCAAAATTATATATTAAATCAACTAAAAATACCTACTTAAAGGAATGTGTAGGAATAAAATAAATGTTGGTCTTCAACATATATACAGTTCTAACAGCAAATAACACAATTTCCCCTTTTCATAGAGTGTTAAGTGCTTTCATACCTAGTTTGTAGGGATTTTTTCTAACACTGAAAGATAAATGAATGGTTGGTAAGTCCCTTTTTATGTGTTAATCATGACATTTCATGTTTGAATGTTGTTTTGTTCTGGGACTTTTTTCTTGTTTGTATTTGGTTTATGGTTTTTTGTTTTGTGGTTTGTTGGGTTTTTTTAAATTTTATTTACCTATGTAATCTTATTCTCTCAAATTAGAATGAAATGCCAGTTGTATGAAGTTGACTTGCTGGGGTTTTTGGGCATTTTTTTGTTTCTGATTTTTGGTTGGGCTTTTTTTTTATTTTACACAAAACCAGACATATTTTTATTTTATATGTTTATTAAAGGTCTTAAAATGTTTCCCTCTTTTCTGATCAGCAAAAAAAGTGTTAAGGGAACCAAGTAAGGAAATCACTTAATTCTTCACTGACATTTTTAAAGTTCACAACACTCAGGAGAGACTCCTAAGGATTGAAAAGCATCAAAGATAACTTCATTATATTCCTTTAAATGGTCATGAGGGAAAACAGTGAGTTTATAATTTCCTGGGGGTAAAGTCAGGAACTCTCATATGAAATGTCCGAAGTAAAGTAAACCCACAGAGTTTGATTAAGAATAGCCAAGACAGATTCAGGCAGGACAGGTCCTGTTTAACTAACCTGCTAGAGTTCTTTGAAGATATTACTGCCACAATAGGTAAAGAAAATTCAGTAGATGGTAGTATATTTAGATTTGTTGGAAACACTTATCAAGGTTTCACATCAGAAATTAATGGCTCAGGCAAAAGTTTCATTAAATGGAAGAGCAAATGGAAGAGTAATGTAAATGTTATCCTTGATACAAACTGTTTTTCAGCTTGGAAGTGGCTTATATTGGGGCAGCCCAATAGGTCCTTTTCCAGTCTGTTCAGACTTTCTGTTTGTGTGTTAAGAGCAAACACACCAAGTGGTGTGTTTGGTGCATTTGGGAGCAAAGTCCAAGTATGGGGATGATCCTTTGATGGAGGAAGAAGAAATACGTAAGGAAAAGTGAGAGACAGTTAAACCAGATTTGAAAAGGGATTACATACTTCAAACAATTAAGTTTTGGGTGCTTCTAGCCTGGCAGTTACAGTTAGCTGTGGAAAAGGTAAATACTTATTTATTCAAATTCTGTTTGCTGGCCCCAGATGTAACAATGAAAATGAAAAAAAATTCTTCCCAGTTGCATTTGTCATCTAAGAATAATTATAGATTCTTCTCATTGTCTGGCTTAAATAGCAAATGGAGGTTTATGTTCGCTTCAGAAAGCTTTGAAGGCCTCAATGAAACATGCTACCTGATGAGTTAACAACCAACTACTTTCTACTTTGCATAGCCATTTAAAACAGTAGAGAGCAGTACTGCTAGCAACAAATTCTAACAAAATTGTACTTGCAAATTCTCCTAGAAAAGGCTGGGGATAATTTAACTAAAGTTTCAGATATTTAGCAGAAGAAAGAAAAAGAGGAAAAAGGGAAGGAGAAAGGAAAGCAGGAAGTGTCCTGGCTCTGGTCAGGCCAGAGTCAGCCTCCCCAAGCAGCCATCCCAGGTGAGCTGAGTTAGCCTACACAGTTTTCCACACCACCTAACATCACTTCCACATAAAAAGGACTTGCCAGAGAATGCTCTGGGATAAAAACCAGTTCTGTTTTCAGTGCCCACCTTGGGGCTGAAACCCATGACCCTTGGATTGACAATTCCATGCTCTACCACTACTCCAGCCTTTCCATCATTTTAGGTAGTGTGGCAAACAGCCTGGGCTAATTCAGCTCACCTGGGATGACTGCTTGGGGAGGTTAACTCTGGCCTGACCAGAACCAGGACAGGAAGGAGGGATTTTTCAAATGGATGGTGAAAACAAAACATCAATAGAACTTGAGTAAGACCAGTAGAGAGTTCTCACATCCCAAGAAAGCACTTCTATGTAATTAGAAATGTCAGATGAGTTTCTGTACTGCTTTCTAAATTATACCATTATGTAATTTATGTAAACTCCAATTATGAGTTTTTTCTTTTTTTTTCTTTTCCTTCTTTAATTTATAACTAACGTTGTGGTAGCTCAATTCATCAAAAAATATACTTTAAGTATTCAAATTCATCTCCTGTGCTTAACTGCATATTATTTGAAATCAAGATGAGTTTAGGGTTGCAATAAATTGTTTGTTATCATGTTATAGAATATTATAGACAGAAAATATTTTTCAGTTTTGCAGTTCTGCCAGAAGGTGGTACTAGCAGTTTCTACATTTCTTCATAAATGTCTAACTTGAGTATTACACATTCCTGTCATAGCAAGTAATTTGTTTCTACTCTACCAGAAATAACATATTTATATTTGATGTACTTGCACTCAAGGGCAGATTTTAATTCAGTTACTATTTCTTTCAGTGGTGATATATGTAAAGTATCCCTTCCAATGTAGAGTTTAGAATCTGTATGGTAAATGTTTACATCTATTAGTCAGCTTTCAATAGAAAGATAATATTTGAAATATATGTACTTTACTCTTTTACAGCAGCTGAATCTTCAAGATACAGCTCAGAATTTAGTCTAAAAATTGTTTTTAGCAGTGTGTGCTGTCAAGATTTACTGAAGTGAGTCATTCAAGTAGTCTTCTGTTTAACTCACTATACAAGCTGTTAGGTCTTGGAAAATTACATGTTGTTTTGCTGTGTAGGGTTTTTTTTAGCATATGGATACACCTGAAGAAAAATTCCTTTCCCCATTCTCCCCTCCTCCCCCTACTTGAGAGACAGTTGGTTTTAAATAACTGCAGGTACATAAAAATAGTGACTACAGAAAATATTAATGCAAGGCAAAAAAAGATATCTACATAAGGGCAGAACACCTGATCTGTGGCAATACTAGCACTTTTGGTCTAGATGCAAGGAAAAAAAAAAGTATTTTAATGCAGGTTAGTTGGTCTTAATGAACTGTGATAAATAACACTATGAAACAAAAGTAATTAAAGCAGAATGTGAAGTTTCTTATCAAATGTTCTCTGATGTCCAAAATATGAAGTAAGGTAAGGTTTTGGTATAAGTGAAAGATATTTTCCCATGGACATGTCAGATAAAAATGCAAAAAACAAAACAAAACACCAAACCCCAGAAATTACGTAATTCAATGGCATATTGCAATAACCTTAACGAAAGCACTGTCTTCAAAGGGCTGATTTAACTCATAGATTTGTGGCCCCTGTAAAAAGCTATTTGTCAGCTTTTCTCTCATTGCCGTATTAATATGTACAATAATCAGTAAAATGAGGTAAAGTGATCATGTTAAAATGTACCCATAGTTAGGTTCAGCATTCACTGCCACATTATGAAGAGGTCATGGATTCCTAAGTTGAAAGACAAAGTGAAACTTATGTACATCCATAACAATACCTTTAATGTCTTGATCAAGAGAATTATTTCCATTGTTAGATAGGTTCTCTTAATAGTCAATATCAGTTCTTGCTGTTATATACATTATGGCTTTTTATAGATAAACAGATTGTATCCAGGCTGTTAATCTCTACAGGTGTTTGACAAAATCTGGAAAAGTATCTATACTGAATTTTGTGTACTCTTCTGTATTGCATTGAAAATGAATGACCTGTGAAGGGCTACTTACGTGCCTGTGAACCATTGTCTGTCAGTAAACAAAAAGCTTATTTGCTTTTTTAAAAAATTCCATCATTGCTGATTATTCAAAGAAAAGAATGCCCTGTTCTCTCAAGAAACCTCATAGGACTTTGCCTTCTCACCTGTTCAGTGATCAGCTGTTCAGTGATCAGTATATTTGATGGGGTAACTTCCAGGGCCGTGTTTTATATTCATAGATGGCAACTAGATTTTGTTTCTTGTTTTGTTCACATATGGTTCATGGCCTGAGTTGCAAACTTTGGAGGATCCTGAGGTGTGAATGAACTCTAGCAGGCTGATAAGGTAATCAATTAAAGAGTTGACATGAGACTGGTTACTGCAGACTTTATTCTTGTCAGAGTGAATATGCTGCAGAATTTCACAGTGCATGGTGAATCTTATGCTCATACTGAAAATATAGTTGTTTGAAGCAGATGGGAGAATGTTTAATTATAATGTACACATGTATGTTATATATTTCTTTTCCAAACTTCTTGGTTGATTTATTGTCATCAAGTAATAAGACTGCTAGAGGCAGAAGTCTCTTAATTTCGGGGGAGTCGCTCTTTCCGTGATTGAATCAGAACTTGAGAGGGCAACGTTTATGTTGAGATGGTAAAGGAGTTAAGCATGGCAAGTCACTTTTAAACAACAAATTTTGTCCTTTCTATGACAAGATTTCAAATGGACAATGTGATATGGAAACATGTGAAATGGAACATCTGAAAGAACAAGCGGGTAGTCCTTGAGAGCACCATCAGCCCTAACCTGTCCAGCCTCCTCAGCGCTCTCCTCAACATGACATGTCCCAGGACCTCAAGTCATCATCCCTCTGGGGCCCAGTGATTCCACAGCAGGGATGTTCTCCAGCTCCCCACAGTCCAGGGCTGGGGTTGCCCTAGTGGCCCCTGGATGCCCTACTCCTGCCTGTGAGGTGAGATAGGCCCTGGCTTCCAGTCCCTGCCCTGACAGACCAGGGGGGCGCCCATTGCTCCTGGCCCCAGGGATCTCCCAGCCACTGCAGACTCCCAAGAAGTGCTGACAGACAGCTCAAGATGCTGTGGAGTGACACATTTGTAAAAACAATTTCTAAACCAAACAATTTCTAGAAAAACATCTCATTCTTTGTTTTTATGTCTAAATAGCTGAAGATCTCCAGAACACTTTACTTTGAGGCATTGTGTGTGATGTGATATCTGGATCCTATTTCCAAGTCTCATGTTATTCCAAAGTCATGCCAAAGCTGACAAAATGAATCACCACTTAAAGATAGCTGGAAGCAACAGAAATTCAGGCAGCAAGATTCATTTAACACTTTGATCCATAATAGCTGTGCAGACTGAGTCATGCTGACTATTATATTACTGCAGAAAATTCCATTATCCATTAGGTTACTTGCATTTTCCCCACAAAAATCTGATTATATCTATATCTATATAATCTATATCTATATCATGGGCTCCCTGCCCATGGATGGGAGGGTTGTAACTAGATGATCTTTGAGTCCCTTCCAACCCAAAGCATTCTATGAGTCTATATTTGTCTATATCTATCACCATCCATATCTATCTATATTTATATTTACACCTACACATACATATGTATGAATTTATACGTATATGCATATGCATGCATACATGCATATATCTGCATGTTTATGCATTGATATATAAGAGCTTAATATATTTATTGATATATAGTGTTCTACACCTTTAGACTGTAACATACATTGATTTTGTTCTAAATATGTAGGAGATTGCTTCTGTGTTTATATCTAGTTACCTAAATATATATATAGGTATGTATACATCTGCAAACATAAGAGTCATTAAAAATACTGTGCATGAGCTACTATTGATTTAAGGAGATACTTGGTACTCCTGAATCTGCTGCAGAAGGGCTCTGATTGCATGCAGCCTTTAGGGGAGCTTCTAGCATCACTAAATGCTGATGCCTGTTTTAGAAGGGGGTGTTGTTTAGACTTGTTTTTATTGGATGTGTTCTTTTGTTCTACGGTAAGGAAGATTCACTGGCTTAATTTCTATACTGATTTGATTAAAAAACTGCAAAGTTTAGGCAGGTTACTAGAAAATCAGAAGGCAAACAAATTTATGATTTGTAGTAGTGCTTTATTTATGTAAAGCTGATTTTCTGGAGACTAGTCACAAATACGTAAACATAAACCTGCTGTGTTGTAGGAAATCGCTCGTAGGAATACACACCACTAAATGTAAGATAACATGAATATCATCGAGAATAAGGCTCCTCCTGAAAAATTCCTTACTTAATCTTTTAGAAATACCTTCACTGTCTCTTAAACTTAAATTTTCTTAAAATATTTGCAAAATCCAGCCTCAGTATTTTAACTGCATTTTACATGAAGAAACTAAAAGGCATTTATACTCAAGGTATTCTTAACAGTTTGTGTGTCATACTTCTATAGTTCTGGCCTATGAATTTCTTCTCTGAGATGTACTATTCTAAAATTTTATGTTAACTTATTTTTTTCATCACGATGTTTTCTGTTTACCACTGTCTCTGAAGAAGAAACGTCAATTCTTACCTTGTTTTCTGTTAATGTATTCCTTGTTTGCCCCAACAGTAACATGGGTTCAGTTTTTTATGGTTGCAGCTTAGAAAGATATAGTATATACATTTGAGACAAAATGTAAAATATTCCAAAATTTTAGTAAGATAAAGCCACACTTGTTTTCAGAAGAATATTTAAATTGAAAGGTACACAACTGATTTCTTATTCCTGAAGAAGAAAAAAAAAAAAAAAAAGATGGACTAGTGCAGCCCAGCTTTGCAGTAGCTGTTACATGTTACACCTAGTTATGTAAGTAACATCATTGGATGAAATATATCTGATTATGAAAAACTACATCAGGAATTTCCTGTCTAATTCTGTGTTCAATAGTTTACGTGGAGTTTGAGAAAAGAAAAAATCCCACCTTAATCTTTCTCACAGTATCATCTTGCATTGAGTATTTTTGTTATCCTAGAAATGTTTTTCTATGTTGTAATATAATATTACATTGATGTAATATTGTTGTAATAAATATACATTGTAATAAAAGTACATCGAAAGCTAGAAAAGCATGCAAGCATTCACTTAATTTTTAAGTATAGAAGCAGTCTGTGTATTTTGGATTAGTGAATTAACTCAAAGGTCTACTAACATCTTTGAATGGCTTAGATGTTTGCTGCATTGTAGTAGTTTGTATCTAATGGACCTATTATGAGGAGACCATTTGATCATTTTTCCATAGCATTTCTTTATTAGTTTCTTACTATATGTAATTTTTTTTTGCTTTGGTTTTTTTCCTAGTAATTCTCGTTACAAAAACATTAATTACAACAAAATCTTCTTATATTCTTCAGCACTATTCTTAACTATCTTAAATAAAAATAATCTATGAAAAATGGTTTTATTTCAGTTTAAAGTTTACTTAACCCACTCAATAATAAACCTGTTGGTACTGATTTTCTTTTTTTCTACTTGACTGTAGACAGATCACTAATGTGTGATTATGAATCACCAAGAGAAAATAGTGTACATTCACTGTTTATTACAATTAAAAGTGTTTTCGTTCTTTATTGGATTTTGTTCAATGAAGAGAAAATTCTTCTTGCTAAACCCCCCTCCAGAAACCTAAATGTTTTTGTCTTCTATCTTTTAAAAAAGCAAGTGAGGGCATGGAAAGCAGATCTGACAAAGAGCTCTGGCAGCTCGAGAGCTTAGGAAAGCAGTTATATTTAAATTGTCACTATAAATATTTAAACAACATTAACATCCTTTTACCATTACTAAGAACTCACCAAAGATTAATGGACTGAAAGTGCAAAAAACACTCAGCAAAATAAGAGCATACTTTATTTTGGATCTATGCTGTAGAAATTGTATGAGGTAAACGTGTTTCATAATGTTGGCTTTGGCAGGAGAAAAACACTGTTGCTGTCAATGACTACCAACTTGAAGAGGAGAGAACGAAAACCTTATTAGATGACATACAGGTTATTCTTATTTACTTTACTCCATTTAACAGCAGATCTACCAGGCGGGTATTTTCATCTTACCACCACTTAGATCCCAAAGTCAAAATTCACTTTGCGCAGTCAGGACTTCTGAATCGTCTTGCATACTGCTTCTTTGTTTTGCCAAGGAAAATCTAGGGGCTTTTAGAGGGGTTCCTTTTGGGGTTTTGATTTTATTTTTCTCTTGAGCAGGAGTCTATATATTTTGACAACTATAATAATTGTTAGATGTTTCTAATTAAATAATTAATGTACATAGGCCATGCTAGATATAGAAGTACAACTGTGGTCTTGTTTTCTGAAAGATTCTCTTCCTGCAGGCTCAATGTGTGCTAATAGAAAGTGTCTTTCAGTGGGTGCCATAAACACTTGAACAAATCTGTAAGCGTACTGGTCCAAGCCACTGTGCAATTTAGGCAGCCACAGAGACAGTTTTCTCAAAAGCAGGAGTAACAAATTAAGTAAAATCGCAAATAAAATAAGAAATTAATAGGGACAGGTAGTCCAATTATTGTCCGTGAAATGTTAAACACTTTAAGGTATGTATACTTATGCTGATTATGGTAAGGGACTAGAGGAAGAATAAGTAAAGAAACCTGCATTTTTCTTCCTGGGAGGTATTACAGAAGAACAAGTGAAGCATGAAGTATTCATGCAGTAGGAGCCACATACTGTGGCAAGGCACAGAGAATTCTTAATTGATTGAAGTAAGGAGCAGGCTAAAACAGTTAAAAAGCACAGCTTTATCCATTTAGCTCATGTTTTTCTGCCTTTTTCAAGGCATCTGAATTTTCTTTAAGTACATAACAAAAGCCTGCCAACATCTCATTTCATGCTGCATTTGTAAACGACTCCTTTAAGGCCAGAAGTAAGCAGTTACTTGTTAGCAGAAATCTCATTTAGCTGTCAGTAGAAAGGTATCCTAAGAGCATCTAATAAAGTAATAATATTGAATATAGTGTTTAGAGGTTCTGCATGTAAAATAAGATTGAATAAGACACAAGGCTTTAGTGATCAAGCACTTAGTTCCTTTTCAGAAGTTTACAAATGGGCTTAGAAGAAAATCTAAGTATTCTGTAACTGCAGAAAAATATGCAGACTGTCCTGAAATTATGGAAATTAAAGTTTTTCTCATAAATTATTACTGTTTTGGCAGAGACTTCATCCTATTTATTAAAGATACGTCCTGTCCTCACAAAGACTGAAGTTATCTACTGTAATTACAGTATTGTGTATTAAAACCCACTGTTTCATCTGCATTATTTCAGTTTTCAGGTTTGTTTTGGGGTTTGGGGTTTTTTTAATTTTTATTATATGTATTAAAGTATGTTTTCTAGAACAACAGCTTGGGAAGAGGCTATGTTACAACTATTTTGTCCAACTAGGTTTCACCTCATTTAGTGTTAGATGCCCTTAGTGTAGACAAGCATCTGTCTGCCTCCTTTACGGTCAATAAGAAGAATCATCCAGCAATTTCTGGACAGCTATTTGAAGGAGTATCATGCTTTAAGATTCGGTTTGCTTTTTTTTTTTTTTTCTCATGAAGTCTTGAAAAGCTGAAATCAAAACTCAGTAGCTTTGGTGACTATTCTTTATTGCAGGGCTGGGCACACACGGTATTGCTTCTCTTAATGTGTGTGCTGTTTAAAGTAAATTTTCTTATATTTATAAAAGCAACCTAAAACTAAGTAGAAACTTAGCAAAACATGAAAATGATTTTAATTTGTTGAATTTGCTGTCTTCTTTGGTTTAATTATTTTTTTTTTAATTTGAGTATCAATTGAACTTTAAATGGAAAATGCTGCCTTGGTGCAAAATATGTCTTAGGATATAGCATTTCTATATTCAGTGTTTGATGTGAAACATGTTAACATTTATTTCAGTCCTTTGTTTCAAAATCATAAATATTTTCATTCTTTCAAAATAATGTGTTTCAGAATATTTCTTATTAATGAAATATTTTTACCAGCTGTAGATTTGCAATTATTCCAGGACAGAACAAACAGTTGAAACTTACGCTTTCATGGCACAAGAACATGATTTTATATCTGTCTCTACCATTTACATGTAGAATTAGTCTTATCCAGTAATGTGTAACAAAAACATGTTTTCAGTTTCATAGCTCTTCAACATTATTTTTATGCCATATGCCTTCTATTATTGATATTTCACCTCCTGCTCCCAGTTGGTTGGTAATGCTCTGTCTCCATCAACTGCGAGTCAAACTATAAAATAAAAATTGATTAGATTTCTCTTTTGTTATTTACTTAAACTTAGGAGGAACTTTCTCTTTATCCTCCTTCAAATTTCTACCAAAGGGCTTCCTTTGCTTTGATGCTTATAATAAATTTGTTAACATTTGAATTTCTAGTAGGCTGAAAACATTGATTTTCATAATGTCATATTTTATTGTTTACTCCTTCCCTATTTTCTTGTATCTCTGACACAACCGCAGGTCACAGAGTTAACAGCTTTTGATTTGTGCTTATAAAGGAATTTTCATGAGAGTTTTACTTTCTGTAGAATGACATTTCAAGGAAACAAGCCTAATTCATAATTATAGCTATACTTTCATACTCTAGTCCTTCTCCTCTCTACTCCATTTTCCCTTTCTTTACTACCCAGCTAAAATGTTATCACTTGAAGATAAGTCATTACATTAATCCTCATAGCAAGTCTGCAATACCAAAAAGGTTTTTGAAAAATATTACATTTAGTCTAGAAAACATTATATGTGTTAGCAACTTATTTTATATAAGAAAAAACACAAAACTGAGGGAAAAAAGCAAGCATTTAACATACTGTAGGTAAAACACCGCTTATATGAGTTGCATTATCATGTAATCCTTTCAGCTGAAAGCTGAGTTGAAGCATTGAATATGTTAATAAAGTGCATGAATAAATGTGGATATGACTGTTTTCACAATATTTTGAAGCTTTTCTCTTTTATATTCACAGGAATATTTGTGAATTTCTATACCATTTTATCATCCCTTTTTCCTACTTATTTGAAGTTAAAAACGTCTAAAAATGTTCATGTAGCTACAGTATGTAAGCGTAGGCCTGGATTCCTTTCATGTTCATGTATGAGATGCCTTGTGTTCTTTCTGAGTCTTATTTTTTGTCCTTGATTGACAACATTAAACAGCAAAAGTCAGGGGACATGGGAGAACACAGTGGATCTTGTCTGATTCTATCAGACATTAATCCTTGTACAGAGAAAACTTAAGCAAAGATGCTGAATGTTCAAATTGTTTAGGAGACCACAAAGCCTCTTGGAAGACTGACTGAATGTACTTGTTCAGTCTAATGTACAAGCTAAATACAGAATCATAGAACAGCCCAGGTTGTAAGGGACTTCAAAAAATCATCTGATCCAATCTTTTGTGGGAAAGAGAGGTTATTTAAGATTATCTATCACACTTTACACATATTGAAAGCCTACAGTGTTGGGGACTCTACCACATCCATGTGGAGGTTGTTCCAGTGAATGATCATTCTCACTGTAAAAAAAAATTAAATTATTTAATGACACCAGTTTAATGGCACCAGTTACCCCTTGTATTCTTGGTGACTCCTTGTGAAGAGAGAGCACCCATCCTCTTTTTAGTGACCTTTGAAATATTGTAATTCTGTGATCAGGTGTCCCCCCGGAATCTTCTCTTCTCCAGGATGAAAAAACCTAACTTTTTTCTTCCCCCATAAGGCAGGTTATCCAGCATTATCTTAGTGGAAACAGAAGAAACAATTCCTATTACCAAACTATAGACACCTGTATACTTGCTGATCTCCCTAGGATTCCCATTTAGCCACCAGAAAAAAGAGACGGATATCACCCCAGAGAGCAGTTTGGAGGCTAACGAGACTTGTATCCCAAATTGCCTTTTGAAACTGCTGTTTTCTTGCTAGATGCATCTACAGGGGAGATTCAAGTTAAATTGCTATGATCCTCTAGATCCTTTCCTGATCCTTGCCAAGTTCCATTTAATGCCTGTTAGTGTTTTAACTTCTTGCTCTTCTGCTGAAGACCTGTCATAAAATTATTTTCTGTGACTCAAATGCCTCAAAAATTGCTACCTGAGGAGGGAAGAATAGAGTAGGAAATTCATTTACAAAGAGAAAAAACCAGAAAGTATAAACTGAAAAGCATGGTACTGCTAAAATGGTCACTTTAGCTGAAGCTCTCTAGAAATGAAAAAGATATTGGTAAGATGTTTAAGAAAATATATTACTTTTTGTAAAGGAAACTGAAATTGCTGAACAGAAAGTTGACTGAAAGATAGGTATTTCTAGACATACACGCATAAATATTTATGTATATGTGCAAATGCATACATATATAAACAGAGTGAGGAACTATCAGGTTGTATTAAAGAAAATTTGAAAACATTGCACTTGAAGAAATAAATCAATTTCATATATACATTTTTAAAACAGGAAAGGACTGAAGCATTAGAACAAATAAAACTCCTAATTCAAGCTGACAATTTGGAGGACTTATGGAATGCATGGTCCAGTTCACTTCAGCATACCTATCTTGAATGTCTAAAAATTGTTTGCCTACTCTAACCAGCTGCCTACAATGTTATTCTAGTAAATGGAAACAGGTATTTTTAAGACAGGTGGCACACCTCACAATATAGAAATTCATATGAATACCATCCCCAAATAAAAATTGTTTTGCAGGGCCCTATTATTTCAAACACACTGCTTGAAGTCCAGTCTATTCATATATAATATTAATACTAAAAATACTAAAACTGTTAAATGAAGAGCCCAATTCAGAAGCCAATTCAAATGTTTATTACTACAAACTAGTACTGCTAAATTACTTGATTGATCAAGCTGAGTGGTAAGGTTAATGTGCCAGAGGGATGGGATGCCATCCAGAGGGACCTGGACAGGCTGTAGAAGTGGGCCCAGGTGAACCTCACAAGGTTCAGCAAAGCCAAGAGAAGGGTCCTGCAAGTGGGTCAGGAAAATTCCCATTATCCATACAGGTTAGAAGATGATGTGCATGAAAGCAGCCCTCAGGAAAAGGATTTGGGCATACTCGTGGGTGAGCTGGACACTGGCCACCAATCTGGATCTGCAGCCAAGAAGGCCAACAGCTTCCTGGGTGATGTCAAAATACGTGTGGCCAGCAGATTGAGAGAGGTGATGCTGCCCCTCTGTTCTGCTCCAGTGAGACCTCACCTGGAGTACTGTGTTCAGCTTTAGAGCCCTCAGCACAAGAAGGACATGGACCTGTTGGAGCACCTCCAGAAGTGGGCCACAAAAATGATCAAAAGGCTGGAGCACTTTTCCTATAAAGACAGGCTGAGAGAGTTGGGCTGTTCAGCTTGGAGAAGAGAAGGCTCTGGGGTACCTTACAGCGGCCTTCCAGTACCTGAAAGGAGCCTATAAGAAAGCTGGGGAAGAACTGTTCATGAGAGCATGTAGCAATAGGATAAACTAGTTTTTGAACTAGAAAAAGATAGGTTGGATATTAGAAAAATGTTCTTCAATCTGACGGTGGTAGATCACTGGAACAGGTTGCCCAGAGAGGTAGTGGAGGCCCCATCGCTGCAGACATTCAAGATCAGGCTTGATGGGGCTCTGAGCGACCTGATCTAGTGAAGATGTCCCTGCTTACTGTAGGGGGGTTGGACTAGAGGACCTTTAAAGGTCCCTTCCAATCTTACACATTCTATGACTCTATGATTATATATCTGATTCTAATGGCAGGGTAAGAATCCTTGATTGGTGGTGTCCCCAGCTCTGTTGTGATCTACCTGTAGACCATGAGAACTAATCAAATCCTTTGCTTAATATTTTGTGTCATGGTTCTGCACATCAGTGACCTTCCTACCAGAGTACCAATGCAAGGATGAACAGTAGACAAGTAAGTTTACCCTTAACATGTAAAAAGGAAATAAATATGTTTTGTATGTGCAACCTGTGAAGTACTCATGTATTTAAATTTAAATGTAATCTTTGATTTTTCTGGACCTGATTGGCCTCTGCAGACAACATAAGTCATCACTGATATTTTTCATCTGCTCCTTTCTTAAGGTTTTTCTTTCACAGCCAAATAATCTATTGAAATTTGGGAAGGTTTTCTAACTTTCAGCTATTCCTATTAAATTCCTGACTAAAATAAAGCTATTTCAAAACTCCGGAGGTCCCTGACTTGATGTTTAAGCACCATTTCCTGATCTGAAATTGCTAACTTCACTCTTATAGCACACTGTGGATACCACAAATAGTGAGGAATTCAATGAGTCAGTTGTATGTAATCACAACTAAATGAAGAAGTTGATAAACCTCTATTCCAAGATTTTTACAGTGATTTTCTATGTAACGCTGCATGAGGAAAAAAACCCCACAAAATGTGTTTAATTAAAATGTGTAAGAATATCCCATAAGCACATACTCGTATGGATTGTATTCTTACTTCTATATTAACATTAACTATGTAAAAAAAAAAAGAGGAATGAGGCCATAAAACACATCCTGGTGAGTACAGTAACAAAACTGTCCTGCAAATAAATTGGGGCACAGCAGGAAGGACTCTGTGTGTAAGCAGCAAGCTCTCAAAATTGATCATGTGTCTTGCTGAAAGTTAATGGAGCTCTCTCAGTATAGAAACAATATAGTCAATCATTCTTCGTAGAATAATTAACTACTGACTAAAGTTGGAATGAGTTGAATATATTTCACGAGAAGGACAGAAAGACTAGCAGAGTTGATGATCTTTCTGGTCTTGTAAATACCAGCGGGAGATGCTGAATGTCTGTATTGAGATACTGTGCACCTAAGCAGGATACAGTGTTAAATTATTATTACGCTGTTGTGGAATTTGAAAATGTAACTCTGCCTTCTACATATGTTGATACTGCTGGAATTTCAAATCATGTATAGTCTTGTGGATGTTTGTAAAATCCAGATCTGAATTTCACTTATGTAGTTTAGTCATGATGAGTAAACATAATCCTTCAAAAGTTCTGTTCCAATTATTTACAGTCTACCCTCTGATAATTTAGAAATACAGCTGTCAGCATGTCCGCAGAAAATCAAACAACCGGTAATAATCTTGAGCTGTAGTGGAATGAATATGACTACAGGTAAATTTAAAAATAATCTAAGACAATGAATGACAAACTCTTTTGATGACATACATATGCAAAGAAATGGGATTTCATCCTGGGAGCCACTGAAAGAAGCATCAAGTCCAAAGAGAAAATTGTAGTCATTCCTTTCAGCAGGTGTCATGAAATCAATCCAAACATGTAGAAAAGATGTCTCAGTGCTGTTAACTGGATGAAAGCCAGGCTGAAACTGGTTACGTAAATCATACCTTTATGGTTTAAGTAAAATACAGTTGAGTGGCAACTTTTGAGTCACCTTTGATAATAACAGTAGTTTTGGAAATTACCTAGCAAATTATCAGGGCCATCTCTTAACCTGCTTTCCCAAGGATGGGTAGTAAAGATTTTTATTTTTATTTTCATTTTTAGTAGCATGGGACAGTTGTGAAAATTCAGACTCTTGAAATAGTGATAATGGTTATTAAAAGAGCCCAAAATAATGACAGCAAATAGACCAGAATGAGCCTGCAGGGCTAACAACACAGGTATCAGTTAAAAATGTTGAGCATTAAGAAAGGGCAGACCACAGACATTGCTGGTAAGGCATTGGAAGAATGTTTAGCTTTTGTCAGGAGCCAGCACTGTGAGGGTAAAAGTGCTTCTGATTTAGTGGGATTAAGGTGTGGTTTGTGTTCTTCTGGTAAGAAGAAAACTGAAAAGCAAACTTAGAAGATTCTTCTATAATATGATGTACCTGAAGCCTATCTTCCTTGTAGTGCCACATGCACCTCAGCTACATGTGATTCATCAACATTACATAGTGTATTTGTTGATTAGCCAGGAAAATGTGAGTCTGAAGTTTACTTAGGTAGTTTAATGCCTTTGCTAAGATACTCTTTCTTGTTACAGTGAGTGATATGATCTCACAGCACATGCCTGTGACGGAAGCAGGCAAAAATATTTATTTTTTATCATCAACTAATTAAGATATACATCATAGCTTTACAATAAGAAGGAAACAATGATGTCAAATACCTTATCAGCTAGCAGACTGTGTTGTAAAAGACTTGAACTCGAAAGCAAGTATAGGCTTAAGCTGTATAAGATATGATACAGAAGTTTGTTTCTGACATATAGAGATCATATAGTATGCAGTCATCTTCATGCTGAGGACAGAGTAACAGACTGAATATCTAAAATAGTAGTAAAAAAGCTATCCGAAGGCATGACAATATCTACAAAGGTGTCCACAGCATTACATTATTTTATCTATACTTTTTCTATAATAGCATTCTCTAAGCAGTTTTGATTATCAAGTCTACAAAGTTCCCAATGGAAGGGCAAATTTAAGCCACTTTAATTTTTTTTTTAGTTATAGACTTTACAGATCCATAAAACATGGCACAGACCCTCAAAAGGTCACATTTCACTCATTAACTACCACTGCATAAAATCTTTTTTGTATTACTTGAGAAAAGTGGGTAGTAGATAAGAAAAACTAAAGATGTCTAATCCCATTTTGAGAATTGAAGAATCATAGACTGGTTAGGGCTTAGACCTTAAAGATTATCAAGTTCCAACCCCCCTGCATGGACAGAGACACCTCTCACTAGACCAGGATCTTGGGGAAGGCTTTTAGTGTTCATTGTTAAAGCATGTTTTATTCTTGGACTAGGGTTTATTTAATTAATGGTATTAGAAATGTTATTATTGAAAAGGAAAAAGTGCTCAATTATGTAAACAGTTTTTTTCAAGACATGCTATAATTGTTTCCTTGTTCATTCATTCTTCCTGATGATCTTGATACACATGCACTTGAAAGGACTTCTTGGCTTAGTAAATCCTTTACCAATATGAAACTGTAAGTCAGAGCCTTCAGAGGCTTCCAAAGGACATAAGAAAGGCATAGTTCTCTGCAAGAATGCATGGGAAAGAGTTCCCAGCTTTTAAATTACCTTTCCTTGTCGTCAAAATGAAAAGGAGAAAAAGCCCAACAACTTACACGTCATTGCCATCAAGAATGGCATGTTGCAAAATAAAATCTGAAGGGGTCTTTGGCTTTTTAATACCATCAAAAAGAATTTTTAAGTTAAAGAAAATGGTGTCTGAAACTTATAAAACCAATTTCTTTCACTTTTCTCTAATTTTCTGCACTTTTAGAGTAAAAAATTTAGGTCGTGAGCCAGCAAGGTCAAATCATGAAAACTGAAAAGTTTCTTTTTCTCTTTAATGACTTGTGTTTTGTATTTAAATGGCCTTGTGCTGAAATCATAGAGGGTCTTTTCATTGACTTCACTGAACAATGTTTGGGCCTTGAATTAGAATAAAAAAGCAAAAATGATAGCACATTATAGGAACAACAATTGTATGAAAAAAAGCAGAAAGATTTTTCTGTCAAGGTAGAGCAGAGAAAATTATAAAGGCTCTTTTAGAAAAAAGAAATCAGTGCTTTATATACCTTTCTTTTTCATTTCCTTCTGTTTGTACAGGCATATTGCATATGTTCCGTAAGTCTGCATAGTCATACTACGAGACTAATTATGTCCTTGCATTAAATAACCTAAAAAAAAAAGTCAACCTTAAATACATAAATGCCAACACAATACATCTTATTGTGAATGCTGTTTATTTAATAGTTTGCCCTGAAGTGCGGAACTGTAGTTATACAGATTTCTAGATCATTTAAAACATGCAGTTCTGCCAATAATAAGTTTAGTTTCACCACCCTTGAGGGAGTCATTTCTTTCAATTCAACACCAATTCTTTTTTGTGTTTTAAGGTACTGAATTTGCACTACAGTTGTTATTAGTTATTAGAAAATTATTCAGAGGCATATTAAGGACAGTATAAAGTTTTTAAAACCCTTTCATGTTAAAGCCAACTAAAGTATGTAAAGCTTTAAAATTTGAGTGACAGTGCAATTATGAATATGAAATGCAGAACAGGTGGGGTCTTCTATAACTAAGGGAGTGTTGTGTTTTAACCCCAGCCTGCAACTGACTACCATTCAGCTGCTTGCTTACTCCTCCATAGGAGTGGGATAGGGGAGAGAATTGGAAGCGTAAAGGTGAAAAAACTCATGGGTTGAGATAAAGGCAGCTTAATAGGTAAAGCAAAACCCACATCTGCGAGCAAAGCAAACCAAGGAATTCCATCACCATTTTCCATGGGCAAGCAGGTGTTCAGCAATCTCTGGGAAAGCAGAGCTCCACCACACATAACTGTTACTTGGGGAAATAAACAGCATTGCTGTGAATGTGCCCTCCCCCAACCCCCTTCTTCTTTCCTTGGTTTTATATGCTGAGCACAATGTCATATGATGTGGAATATCCCTTTGGTCAGTTGGGGACAGAAGTCCTGTCTGTGTTCCCCACTTTTTTCACCTGGCACAAAATTCCTTTGTAGCATCAGTGATCTCCAGAAGAAACTTAGGGGTTCACTTAAGTACAAAGCCACCTTTATGTACTGACTGTGAGTTTTCATGATTCATTAGAGGTGTTTATGTAGTATCTTTCAAAGCTTAAAATCACAGACAAAAAGTACTCAAAGTAGCTGTCATTATATAGTAAATCTGAACACAATAGACTTTGTAAATTCCAATTAGTTCGTTAATGACTATTTGTTCAGAATTCCTTGATTACAGCATATGAAGTGCATGGTTACACTATGAAAATTCTGTCAAATGCCTTTTTATCTATAACTGTCTTTCTTCTTAATCATAAGCACCTATTTATGGAATTATCATCACTTTCCTCCAAAATATAAACTGGCTGTGCAAACATCATGCCAGGAAGAATAATTTTGGTCTTTGGTCTTCATATTTATTCTTTAGAGTACATTTAAAACACTGTAATATATCCCTCACCATGCCCTGCCTTCAAATTTAAAAATAATTAATCTGGGGGAAAAAAAGAAGTCAATTAACACAAATGAAATTCAGACAAAACAGACTGTAGTCTATAGGTGGCAAATCGCTGCAACTGTGAGGGAAATGAGAAAAGTAAAGTGATATACAGCTGTTCAAGACAGGTCATTTTGTAAACAGATAAGGCCAGAACTCAGCATCTTCTCTCAATTGCAGCAGATGTTCTAATGTTAGAAAAAGGCATTTGAGTGTAACAAGCTGTCTCACAGTTGACTAGAAGAAGGGAGTTCTAAGAGTTTGAGTTAGTTTTCAGACATGAGCCTCGGATGCTAACTGAGACATGCTACAGCAGCCAAGATTTCTGTATGACTGACAGTGATGATGCAGGATTGGTGGAAAGCTGAGACTTTCCAGAGTGGCATCTAGAAGTTTCTCTGTAGCATTTATAGTTTTGATAGATGCCTAAGCTTAAGTGACTGAATGACATTGTGGTATCCAATCATGTCGGTGGCAAAGAGATGCTGTTTTTCCTATTAGATGATGTGAGGAAAAAAGGTCTCTGTGTGTGCTGTGGAACAGGTTTTTATACACCAGGAAAAGAAGTGAACATACAAATTGTGACTATTCACTCCGTGGAACAAACATCCCAACACTGTCTGTGCTAACAATTTGAGAAAACATTAGATTTGCTTACCTAAAAGTGTTTACCAGGGCCTCTGTGGCATTGAATACTGTGTTGTGGAGGTGAGAGACAGGGCAGGTGCATAGGAACTTCACACACTTCACACTCTCTGGCATAAGCAAAATATGCTATGTTCTTCACCACCCATAAAATTGTTGGAAAGCTCTTATGGAACAGAATGTTTCCAGGCAATAATGCTCCTCACTGGTCATGAAATCAGGTAAACCAACCTTGACACCTAGGCATTCTACTGTGAGTGTACTAACATGCAGGACAACAGTGTGAATGTGTTTTAGATTTTAGGGTGTGTATGAAAATTTGCTTAACTGTAAACCTCTTTTTTTTAGGAAACTCTACAATGTAGAATATGAATAATTCAAGAATATTATCAAGGGAAGTGAGAATCTGATATGAATGTCTGGCAGTAATATCTTATTGACATAAATAAAAACCCGACACACCCAAATCTACTATATTTAATATCATCAGTGCAATATATTTCTTTGCTTTCTCCTATCCTACTTCCAAATTATGTTGTTACTGTTTGTCATTTTATTCTGTCTGTGTTTGAAACCTCCCTGTTCCCATTCTGTGCATTTACCTAATTCTTCTGTTGTCACCTATATATATCTCTTTCATAGAAAAGCAGGACAATAGCATGCTTGTACCATGTTGCTGCCAGCTGACTGGGAAAATTCAAAAGACAGCTTCAAAGTAGTATGGATGTGGGCTTGTTTTGTTTTGTTTTGTTTTGTTTTGAAGTACCTCCAGATTTTTTTATCGGAACAGAAACACAGTAGGATTCTTCTGCTTATAAAACAGCCAGATACTGAATATACAGAACTGTGTCTGCAAACACAGTCGGCCTGACACCATTTTCTCATGTATGTAGCTGTTGACTTCAGCAGATTTTTTCCTGACTTAGGTAAGAGTAGCTGAAAGCATATTCCAGCTCAGTGAGCTTATGAAGCATGTAAGGAAAGAAATGTAGACATCTAAAAATCTCACAGTTGATAATTTATTTCTTCTTTTTCTTTATTTTATCTCTTTTCCCCCTTTGTTCTCTTCCCCCCTGTGATCACTGTGGTTAAGCCAAATTTTTTATTTAGACCTTCCATTTTTGCAAAAATAAGAAATTTTGTTTGGTTTTCATTTGGTTCAGTCTCATGGTACTCTGACAATAAGGATTATTAATGAGATTTCTTCAGCAAGTCTTGATCTATGACTGCCATGTCAATCAAACATAAAGGATATATTTTAGTGGGAAATAAGTTTTGAATATAGATTAAAATGTTTTATGGAAAAACAGATTTTGATATTTTATTAGCATAAATCTGATTTGAAATGCTACCTAATCTCTTCTAATACCTAGAAGAAGATACTGAAAAGAGTATCAGAAATAGCATATATCGAGAACATGCCATTGCTTCCAGCATCCATCAGTCACATATAGTTTTTCAACCCACGTGTTTCACCTAGACCATTGTACTTAACTGTAATCAATTTCTGGTTTTCTCATATGAATTTCCTAATCACTTCTTGAACCATTTTATACTTCTCAGTTAAGAAAACACTCCTATGAGAGTCAGTTATACAATTTAATTATGCTTTGTGAGATAGAAATTTATTTTTTTCTTCACTCTCTTGCTTTAAAATTGCCTCATAGTTCTGATTTCATATTCTTCTTGGAATATGAAAAATAACAGACAGTAATAATTTATTGACCTTTTCTGTATAATCCCTTACCCGATAAATATGTCTGTCATACAAATGACCATTCATTTCTTTTTTCAGGTGTTCTAAAGTAACAAAAAATTAAGTCATGTTTCATTATCTTGTAAAGCTACTCAAAAGCTTTTCCCTCTGTGATGGAGAACTGTAGAACTAGTTCTATTTCCAGAATCAGATCTGGACATAAATATATCTCAACAATCTTACATGATAGCACTTATGAACCATGTGCAGCATTAGGTGGAATGATTATTCAGGAGCCAAATCAAGCCTAAAACTTCTTAGAATGTAAGAATGGATCTGAGCACTTCTGGAAAGATGAGAAAGATATTTTCATTTCATGGGAAAGCTCAGAGATAATATTAACACTTTAACACAGATATTTGACTCATCATGAATTTATTAAAATAAGCTTTGCGGCTATTAAATTATTTTTCATTTTTAGGACTAAGATTCTTCATTAAATTTCTTTCGGATAGACTAATTACTAGTGGCCAGTCTGACTATAACACAGTTCAAGAGGCTCACTGATTTCACTGTTGCAGAAAAGCATCAATACTTTACTCCAGCATCATAACAGCATTGCATTTTGTATGTTTGATTTTAGGTAAAGGGTTGTTCTGGTGGTTTGGCTTGGTAATTTTTAAATTATTTTTTAAATGTTTAAATTAAAGTTTTGTGTGTTTTTTTCCCTTTAAAAAAAAATTATGATTGTGAAACAGAAGTACATAGCCAGGACTGCTGACCCCAACTGACCAAAGCATATGACGTCATGCTCATCAACAAAAGCAGGTGGAGAAGGAGGAAGGGAGAGGGACATTCAGAGTCATGGTGTTTGTCTTTCCAAATAACCAATACCTGTGATGGAGACTTGCTTTCTTGAACATCTGCCTGCCCATGGGAAGGGGTGAATTAATTCCTTGTTTTGCTTTGCTTAAAGTTGTGGCTTTTGCTTTACCTATTAAACTGTCTTTATCTCAGCCCACAACTTTTCTCACTTCTACTCTGAATGAGCGAGCGGCTGCATGGTGCTTAGCTCATGGCTGAGGATAAATCATGACTAACCTATACAAAGGAATCTCTATTGAGCTGATCTTGAAGAAGATCAAAAATGCTGTCATTTTTCCTTCCAAATTTTTTCACCAGGATTTATAGATAGGAAAGTATTGAGCTGATTTTCTATATACTGGTTTGTGGTTTGGAGATTTTTTTCCAATTGTTTGAAATGTAAGCTTAATTTTCTTCCATTTATTTTACTTTTCTTACATTTCAGTCTTTTTCTTTCATTCTTATGTTCTAGTCTTTTTCTTTCATTCTTCTGTTTGGTGTTCAATGGGTATATAGAAATTGGAATGTCTTGGATTTTTTTTTCTTTTCATTACTGATAAATATTCTAAAATTTGTTCTACATATTTTGCAAAATTGTAGAGGAAAAAGTTTTCCTTTGCTTCTTATCCTAATCCATATAGTTTATAAATTCATTGGTAAATGAGGGGGGAAAAAAAAGAAAAAGCACAATGACTTCTTAAACAAGCCTTAAAATGTATTGTGAATGTACCCAAAGGAAACGATAAGAATATGTATATAAATTCTGATGAACAGCAAAGACATAGTGGGAAGAATAGGATACGGAATTTTAGTTTTAAATACTATACTGTGAAATTCAAAATATTTTGAATGAAGCATTTTCAACAGGGAAAAAACCCAGACTATATCAACCACACTGAAGTATGATTGAGTGTAAAATATATAAATAATATTTTTCTCTGCAATTTCTTATGTTATTTCAACACATCTATAATTTTATTTCTATATATTTTTAATTATTGATATATTTTTTTCATCTATCAAAAATCTTCCTATGTTAAAGTACTTTCCTTTCTTTCTACAACCTTTAAAATGTATTGTATAAACTCATGTGCCCAGGGAAATGAAAGTTCTATGTTTGGCATTCAACTCTAAAGAAAAAAAAAAATGTTTTTTTATTCTTCTTTTGGTTGCATGTTATCACCCACACAACATTGTGGCAGCAATTGTTAGGTACATCTTAAGTTCAGTATGTTTCTTAAACTCACTGTTTAGTGATTATTTTCAGCAGACTTCTATTATTCTGTCTTGACAGCCAGTTTCTTCTTGAACTTTTCTCTGTTAGTTTTGTAAATGAAAATATCACCTTTAACCTTTTGAAATGTGTATTACCTACTCACCTTTACACATTAAGAATTTTTTTTGCCTTTCTTGATCGTTCTATTATCTTTTAGTTCAAATCAAGCTTTTTTTAGGTCTAGCTAGGAAGATGTTTTAATTGTAACCTCACATCCTTCAGAGATACCTATATTCCATAGATTAATAAAAAATAGTAGAATAGAGCAAATAGAACAAGATAAAACTAAAAGAAATATTATATCTTTCATATTTTTCCAAGGTGAACCTCACCTCAAGCAATGTTCCTCCCTCTGCTGAAAGCCTTGTATGAAATATGAACATGTTTGTGAACTGACATGTATACAAAAATATTTTTTGTTTAGAATTTATTAGTGACATAGGAACCATGTATGATGCTTTTTCTGTTACAATCAATAAGTCTAAACCTCATCTTAAATTTTTTCTCAGCCATTGGAAGTCTTAGGTTGAAAAAATGAAAATGTATAATTGAATTATACTGTCAGTATTCCACTTCTTAAATAAGAATGATGTTTGTTTGTTTGTTTGTTTATTGAGAGAATCACAGAATCACAGAATTGTAGGGGTTGGAAGGGACCTCAGGAGATCATCGGGTCCAACCCCACTGCCAAAGCAGCTCCCCAGCTCATATTGCACAGATAGGCTTCCAGATGGGTCTTGAATGTCTCCAGAGAAGCAGACTCCACCACCTCCCTGGGCAGCCTGTCCCAGGGCTCTGTCACCCTCACTGTGAAAAAGTTCTTCTGCATGTTGGTGCGGAACTTCCTGTGCTCCAACTTGCAGCCATTGCCCCTTGTCCTGTCTCCACAGACTACTGAAAAGGGGCTGGCTAATTCTCCCTGCATCCCATACTTCAGATATTTATAAACATTAATAAGGTCCCCCCTCTCAGTCTTCTTTTCTCTAGGCTGAACAGTCCCAGCTCACTCAGCCTTTCCTCATATGGAGAAGCATTTAATTGTTGCTGCCTATATACCTCTGGTTTTAGCTAAACAAAAAAACCCAACCAGATAAGTAGTTTAAAAGAATTAATGTTATGCATTAAATCAAAACCCTGGTCTTTCACTTGGAGCTGACAACATTTTTATGAAAAAATACCCAGAGGAAAAAATTAAGACCAGGTTGCTTTTTTTTATCTGAACGAAAAAAAATCAGTACAATGCACAGCTATGTGACAGACTTTGAAGGGACAGAAACAATAAGATGTTTGAATTACACTAAATTATTAAGAAGGAGTGTTTAGGAGGGTAAATGTGACTTTCAGTCAGACAGCTGGACTACTTGGCTGAGGGAACTGTACATCAATCAAATGATCATGTCAGTTATTATGTCAGATGCTGAGTTTTTTTCATAGATTATCTCATTCTCTAAATTTCTTTCACTCAGTAAAATTATATAAATACATAGATATATAGATTAAAAATAAAGAATAAATAAATTAAAAGTAAATCCATAAATACGTAAAAAAACCCCAAAACTTCCTAAAATAACAACAAGTCAGTTGTTTTTCTCACTCCAAAATGAAACAAAAAAGGTGGGGTTTTAAGCCATAAGAAAGCCCAATGCTGTTGTTGAATGTTATGGACATGAAAGAATCTGTTGCTATGAAGAAAGAATGTCAGAGCTAAGGAATATGCCAGAGGCTAAAGATGTTTAGATCAATGTGAATATTTAATTCCTTTTCCTTTTACACTTTAAGAACACTGCTGCAAATCCTGTCACTCCAAAATGTTTAGAATTATAGGATCATAGAATGGTTTGGGTTGGAAGGCACTGCAAATATCAACTAGTTCCAACCTCTCTGCCACGACAGGGATGCCCTCCACTAAACCAGGTTGTCCAAAACCCCATCCAACCTGGCCTTGAATGCTTCCGGGAAGGGACCATCCACAGTTTTTCTGAACAATCTGTTCCAGTGCCTCACCACCCTCACAATAATGTCAGTGTAAGTAGACAAAATAGGCCTAATAGAAAGGACTCATCAGACCTACTTTTAGATGTGTACACAATGTAGACATTCAATCAACAGGAAAAAGACCAACACTTCATAATGAGATGCACCTGACTATACCACATATTGACTCAGATGTCCGTAGGAACAAGGTAGCTGTCTGAATTTAGTAAGATGAACCCCACCTAACATGTTGATTAGAATAGAACTTGATTTGGAGGTTTCAAAAATGCCAACCATTTTTCTTAGTGAATATCTTTTTGATATTGTGAGAGTAAACTATTATATTCTCTCTGCTTATAGTAAACTATGGTATTATTAAATGTGAGGTGTTTTTTCTGTTCTGTCACCATCATCATTGTTCTCATTTAAAAATAACTCTCCTCTTCAAGGAGCATCTGGATGGTACTCTTAGTCATATGGTTTGGTTTTAGGTAATCCTGCAAGGACAAGGGAATTGGACTCAATGATCCTTTGGGTCCTTTCCAACTTGAGATATCCTATGATTTTATGATTCCTCTCCTCTGACTTGTGTGCATTTTATTTTACCTACTATCAAGAGAGGATGATCACATGGTAGTCTGTGGGCAGGACAATATGGTGTGAATAAATTTTTTATAAAGGAAGTGACTGTATCTTCAATACTTCTTCAGAAAAGAGAGTTCTCCAATTATGCACAGACATTTTCTATACCAAAAGATTCTTTTCTTAGTCACTACATGGGCAGTGATTAATGTTTCATCTCAGGGAGTAATCTCTACTCCCAGATCAAGGTATGAATTTCAGCTCATACTGTATGAAATACCACCTGATTGTGGATGCAAGCCCAGAACACTTAGGACATTTTTTTCAACATATTTATTTTCCAATTCAAAGTTTCTCAAAAACTCATCTGTTCATGTGAGAGTTTGCTGGTTTTCAGTTTTTTGTTGGTTTTGTTTGCTTCTATGCAACTTTTATAGAACTTATAAAACCTCCCTATCCTGGTTTCAGCTGGGATAGAGTTAATTTTCTTCCTAGTAGCAGGTATAGTGCTATGTTTTGGATATAGGATGAGAATAATGTGGATTAAGGACTGATGTTTTGGCAGCGGGGTGGGCTGCAGGCACAGGGGCAACTTCAACAAGAAACTTCTAGAAACTTTCCATATGTCTGATAGAGCCAATGGCAGCTAACTCCAAGACAGATCCACCACTAGCCAAGATGGGGTCCGTCAGCCACAGTGGCAGTGCCTCTGGGATAACATAGTTGAGACTGTTCCCTGTCAGCCTGTGAAGGATAATAGTGGAGCAGATTTCTGTCTGAAGGAGGCTGTGATTCACTGGGAAGCCTGCACTGGAGCAAGGATCTGTAGCCTAAAAAAGAGAGAAGCCCACACCTGAGCAGGTTTGCTGTCAGGGTTGTGAACCTGTGGGGGACCCACACTGAAGCAGTCTGGTCCTGAAGGACTGTACCCCATGCTGAAGCAGTTCATGAAGAACTGAAGCCTGTGGGAAGGACTCATGTTAGAGAAGTTCATGGAGGACTGTCTTCTGTGGGAGGGACCCCATGATGGATCAGGGGATGAGTATGGGTAGTCATCCTCCTGAGGAGGAAGAAGCAGTAGAGACAATTTGTGACTGCATCCCCATTGACCATCCCCATGGGCCTCTTGTGGGAAAGGAGGTAGAGAAATTGTGAGTAAAGTTGAGCCCAGGAAGAAGGAGGTTGAGGGGGAAGTGTTTTTCAGATTTGGTTTTATTTATTATCCTACTGTGATTTGATTGATTAGAAATTAAATTAATTTCCCAAAGTCAAGTCTGGTTTGCCCATGGTGGTGATTGGTGAATGATCTTTCCCTGTATTCATCTCCACCCACAAAGCATTTTGTCCTATTTTCTGTCCTGTGTTCAGCTTAGGAGGGAAGTGACAGAGCAGCTGTGGTGGGGACTTGGCTTCCGGTCAGGGTCACCCTACCCTATGTTGCTAGGCAACGCAACTTAGAGTCCAATAAATACTTGACTCCAAGTCAAGTACTTTTTAGCTTCTCCTCCTGCTTTGCCAGTGAGGAGGCTGGTGGTGCACACAAACCTAGAGACACAGCCAGGAAAGCTGACCCAAAATGTCCAAAGGGGTATCCCATGACATATGCACAGTATATGAAGAGGGGGTAGCTGGCGGAAGCTGGCCGTGGGCATAAGCATTTGTGCTGTGCATCACTTGGTTATAATAATAATAATAATAATAATAATAATAACAACAACCACCATGATTATCTTACTTTTCTGTCCTATAAACTCTCATCCATCTGAGGGACAGGGAGAGAGCTAACAGCTGTGTGTTTGTTTTAGCTTCCTGCCAGGTTATTCCACAACACTATCTTAAACCATACAGACATATTTTCAGGTGAAAATACCAGTGGGATAACATTGGAGTACATTACACCGAAGACAGATGCGCTCTTGGTTTTATTGCCAGTTAGGCACTGACCCCAGAGCATTCTCTTCATTGAACTGAATCTACGACGTGCTTCAGGAGGAAAAGACTGGCATTGTCCACACAGAAATATGAGTGCATTATAATTAACTGAATGTACCTGATCATAGAATTGAGATCCAAGAATGATTTGGACAGTTTAATTATTTGAGAGTATAGAGATAGCCAAGGTGAATATATACATTTATGACAGGGTTGGGTATTTTCTTTACTGCTTAAGACACTTACAAGAAAGAGTTTTGAAAAAACACACAGTGAAATCATAAATACTTACAGAATCTATATATTTGTAAATATTTTTTATTTTCCTTTGATTTTCTCTAGTCTGTGGCTTTTCACAGTTAAGTAAGTTGCAACAGATATTTGGACTATTTTATATCAAAGTAGAAATTATTAAATTCTTAGATTGTTTGGGCTATTTATAAGTTTCTAGAGTATCATCAAGACTTGTGGTTAATATAAATTCAATTTAATGGGAACATTATGCCTAAACTCTCCTTTCAGTTGCACAGAAAAAATGTTTTAGTTTTATATGTGAATGTACTGTATTCAATTATTTTACAGATAACTGTGTATTAACAACATACTTAGCTGGGGAAAAAAAAAGTTATAGTTTCTCCTGTAGGATTTTAGAATCAATCTGCATTCTTTAGTTCTTCATGTACATCATCACCCGTAAATAGTGATCCTGCAGACAGGACTACAATTGCCTGTCTGCAAATTATACCCTAAGGCTATGATCCTCTAAACTGACTTTAGCATGAACTAATGTCATCTTGCAGGAAACACAGAGAAATAGAACATATTAACTCCAAATAAACTATCACAGAATCTTAGCCTGCTTTTTGCTTTCCTGGTTTGTCGGGGTTTTATTTGCAAATTAACTGATTTCGGTAGGATTAAATATTCACTGAATAATATTCCTGAACTATTTTTCCTACACAGAATAATGGAAAAAAAATCTTACAATTCACTAGTCAGTATTTACGTGCATGTTGCCATTCCCCCTATCTAAAGGACTGAAAATGCTCGGAGAAGAAAAATTAATATTGAGGAGCAAAAATTTTTTGCATGACTGCCCTTAATCTCCAATAAGAGTGAGATGGGTAACCACACAGGTGAACATTAAAGAACATAAATATAGTAAAAAAATGATAAGGTAGCAGATACCTGATAAAATATAAACAAGTAAGTTATTTCCCATGATTCAGTTAATACAGAGTAGCAGCCTATAGATGTGACCATTGAAACAGTCCAATATACAGTATTATGTAGGTCTAATGGGAGGTAGAACTAGACCACTAGTGCAGAACTTGGCTGTGTATCCACCTTAGCTTGGTTATCTGTAAAAGTATTCATTCAAAAGAAATGGCTTTTCACAAAACTTGTCTCAGTTGGGCATGATTTGCAGAATTACTGTTCACACTGCAGAACAGCTAAATAGATATGGAAACTCACAAAACCTTTGTAAATCTGGAACTATATATCCTTTGTTCGCAAATTCATCTACCATTGAAGGAAATACCTATGAGAACTATAATTTGTTTTCTTTTTTAATCTTTCATTTTTCTTTCCTAACAGGTAATACCTAACAGGCTAGTGTTTCTGCAAACTTAAGATAATACACCGCCTGGCACAAGTATTGTGAAGGTTACCTAGATACTTTTCATACATTTTGTGCTGGTTTTGTCCTGGGGTAGAGTTAATGTTCTTCATGGTAACTGTTGTGGTGCTATGTAATGGATTTGTGCTGAAAACTGCTGCATGAGCTCTTTCCTGTTGACTTTCTTCAAGGGCTGGTCGTTGCTCAGGACAACGTCCTTCTTCTGGGTCATTTGATAAAGAGGGCTTAACAATCAGATTGCCATTTGGAATATGCATTCACCAGAATCCCACAATGCCTAAAAAAAGCTCACATTCCCTTTTTGCTACTTGGTGCAGACATGGCTGCTATATTATTAATCACATTCACTGGGATCTGACAGTGTCCATTTTGCCATTTTAATCCTAAAAACTGTATCTCTTGTTCAGGTCACTTGACCTTACATTGTTTTATTGTGAAAGCAGCTCTCAGAAGGATTAAGACTATTTTCTTGCCTTTGTCAGAGACTCTTCTTCTGTGTTGCCCCAGTGATGTCATGAATTTATTGAAGGTGCTCTGGAGCTTCACCTTTTTGCAGTGCAGTCTGAATTAGTCCACGGCAAATGGCATTTTCACCTCCGGGGCAACTGATTCTGGTGTACTGGACACTCTTCCAAGTGAAAGCAATCTGTGGCCTTCAGTCGGCCACAAAAGGGTTGGAGAAAAACATTTACAGTATAAGTTACAACATACCACTTTGCTGCCCTTGATTCCAGTTTGTATCAAGGCCCTAGCATGTCTTGCATGGCAACAGTCTGCAGCAGAGTAACTTCATTCCACTCTCTGACAGACTTTCTTGTCCATTTTTTTTTGTGTGTATAGGGATGACTGATACCAGTATGAGTTGGTTCTCTGGTTCACATGCAATGCTTCTTTGCTGGGATTTGAGTAGCCACAGTGCATGTTGCAGGGATTGATCACTGCATGGTGCTCTAAAATAGTTGTTTAATCCTAAAACAGACCTCAAAAACATTCAAGAGACCTAGCAATAAAGACCTGCTGGTCTGAACTTCCCAAAGATATTCAATGTTATAAGGAACTATTGTGATTAGCCTGGATGAGAAGGGCAAGACAAATAAAGGTATCTCTGCAAGGAGAAAAACTAAAATATGTAATTATTAATAGAGTCTGAAAGATGTCTCCTGAAGTATGGGCTAAAATTGCCACTGTTGTTCCACTCCGTGCACTACCCACCGCCCACTGGTGATGAGTTACAGCAGCAGTGGCCTGACAATCAATGATTTTATCATATTGTAAGACACTGTTACACAGGAGAGCAGAGCGATTACCTCAGTCCAATCCCCAGAGGTGCAAAACACATGTAAACACTGATAAATAGTATATACAGCAAGGAAGGTGTTACATAACACAGTTCTGAGAACAACTCTGACAACAAATTAAAAAACACTGTGATCAACAGTCAAGTGACAAATTAATGCAATAAATGCTTATAAAATAATTGGGTTAAGGTGTTATGATCAGATCAGTCCTTTTCTTTAAACTTTATGACCCACATTAGATGCTAAAAAAGATTTTCATGGTATAACCCCAGACAGTAATCAAGAAGCACGCACCCACTGGCTCACTCCTCCCCCCACAATGGGATGGGAAAGAGAATGAAGAAGCTCTCTCATCGGTTGAGATAAATGCAGTTTAACAGGTTAACAAAGGAGGAGAGTAACAACAACAGCAATAATAATACTTATGAAACAAGTGATGGACAAATACAATTGGTTACCACCTGCGGAAAAAGTCTGTTTATGGCAGCAGTTGCACCTGCCAGCTAGCTTCTCCTGTTTATGTACTGAGCATCACGTTGTATGGTAGGGAATATCCATTTAGCCAACCTGTATCAGCTCTCCTGGCTGTGCTCTCCCAGCCTGGTGTGCACCTGGCAGAGCATAGGAAGCTAAAAATTCTTTGACTTAGTTTAGAGAGTACTATCTAGCAACAACCAAAACCACCAGTGTCTTATCATCATTCTTCTCATACTAAAGCCAGAACACAGCACTATACCGGCTTCTAGAAAGAAAATTGACTCTAGCCCAGCAGAAACCAGGACACTTATATGAAGAAGTATAGCTTCAACAGGTATTCAGAAAATACTATTTCTTCTTGGGATAGACATTAAACTTTCATATATATAATTCTCCGGAAGATTGGCTGAATCCAGAGAAGGAAGCTGCATCTCTTACTCCATTCTTCATGACAGAAGTTGAAGAAAGATAGAAGATAAAAGAAAGTCTATTATGTGGGCTACACAAGAGTGAGCTTTGCCTCTGAGCTCTGTTTATAACCTCTTCCAATGGTTATTTTCTAAAAATTCCTGTCAGTTTCTCCTATGATATGGATGTATAAAAACAATTAAGTTTGATTGGACTGAATTGTGAACTGAGTTGTTCATGAGCTGTTCTGCCTTTTTATGACTTACATATCCTGGGCACTTATGGAACTTCAGTGCTGAAAAGCATATTCAGACTTCCAACATTTCCAGGAATAAATTGTTGCTGTTTTGGCAATACTTGTGTATTTTTCTCATTAAAGTGGGTTTTTATAATGCTTTAGGCATATCTCATTTATATTTAAATGATGGGATCATAGCATAATTCATATAGGAAGGGACCTCTGGAAATCCATCTCACCAAACCCTGATCAAAGTGAGGTTACCTTTACAATTAGATCACATTGTTTACATCCCTGCCCAGTAAACTTCTATAAACACATGGTGGCAGAGATTTGGCAGCCCCTCCAATACTAGGCAATGGTCATGTTGGTCATGTTGTTGTTTCTTTTTCTTTATACCAACACATAAATCAGGATTATAGGAACCTAAAATAATTCCAATTGGGATGCAGATCATTTAGTCCAACTTCCTGTTGAAAGCAGGCTCATGCATAAGGTCATACTAGGCTGATAAGAATGTTTTCTAAATTTTTTTTGAATATTTACAGAATGGAGAGTGATCAGCCTCTTTCATGTGTATTGAAATATGTTTCAAGAGGACTTGTTTGATAATTTTCCCAAAAAGTGAAGTGAGGCTGACTGGCATGTAGTTCTCTGGACCATTCTTTTGTACTTTTTGGAAGATGAATGCAACACTTGCTTTTTCTCACATCATCAAGGACCTTCATCAATCTCCACGATTCCTTTTTGCTACAAATTGTGGTAATTGCTTCCTGGACTTTGACATGCTCTTCTATGAAAAGTCTATTCTACAACCTGACCAGTAGTGATCTGAAGATACTTCTAGACTTCAGTACTTTACTAAGTATCAAAAGGGCCCAAAACAAAAGCTTTTTAACCATAAATAACCTTTTAAATTGTTATTTTTTATTTTGGTTAAAAAGGGAGTGAGAGGATATATTTTTTTTGAGGTTCTATGTATCTCAAATAAGCATCTTTAGAGTGGGAAGACTTTTTTTTTACATTTTTGGCCTTCGCTAGACTCATCAGACCAGACCTTCATCTGCTTGTATGTGTGTGTCTTCATTAAAGTACATGTGAGCTTATACCAACTTAGAAAGTAATGAAAGACAATAAAATTGACACTTCACTTATTAAAAGAATACAATAAAAAGAGCCCTTGCCCTCAACCTTTCTAAAAGGCTCATCAAATATCTGTGTTCAGAAATCTAGTATATAATTTAAAAAGAATATCAGTCAGCCACATTAGAATGGCTACCTTCTTTCTCTGAAGTTTTGTATCACCTGCTTTGGAGCAATACCAATAAATAAATTACAGTAAATCAACTGAAGTTAATGTCAGACCATGTCTGGAAACATCTTTTTGACCTTAGATTTGGTTCAACTTGTTCAATGAAGCATGATGATTAATGGACCTTTCAAGTATTTTCTTTTGTAAGAAACACTAAGTGAAAACAGAAAAATTCAGAATGAGTATATATTTTGTTCAGAAAGCTGTGTGAAAGAAGAAATTTAGATATGAGTTAATTAGCAGTGTGAAAGTTTCCTCTGTAATGGACATGATGAGATAAATTTTCTGGTTTAATGGAAGAGGAAAAGCAACATCACTCCCAGTGTATTCTATTATTTGCCTTGTAGAACCAGAAGTGATAGTGGACTATTACTTAAAAGGTTAAATAAAAGCAGAGTCTAAAAAGTCTATTAGGAGAATATATAGGCATTCTGCACATGGTAGTGAATAGTGTTTCCCCCTACTGATACATAAAATGTAATATAGATTTATACCAAATATTTTTGAATGTAATGTCTTTATTTTTGAAGTAGTTTGGATTGGAAAATACATGTGTCTTGCTCTTGCAGACATGCAACTTAAAATTAACACTTCTTTACATTCATTGAATGGTGCTAGTGACTTTTTTTAAAATAATTGATAAATTACCTGTGATGTACTATGTAAATAATTTCAGGATGAGTAAATCTTTTGGGTTTTTATAGCCATGAAAAAGAAAAAAAGAAAAGAAAAAAAAAGAAAAGAAAAAAGAAAAGAAAAAGATAAAAAAAGATGAATAGAAGGAGAAAGAGAAAAAAAGAGAAAGGAAAAGAAAGGAAGAGGGAAAGAAAACATGATACCCAAAGTAATTTTGTACTAGACAAAGTGGGCAACAATACAAAATGTGATGATAGGAAAGATTCTGCATTCTTCTTGTCAAAAATAAATAAATACATAAATAGCTCTAATGAAATGTGTGGCTCTAATGAAACAGTGGCTAAAGAAGATGTGTACATGAGTGCACAGACCAGACATCGCAGATGCCACCATTAGATTCTATTCCTTGATTTTCATTGCTGCTGACTGTTTCGTTCTTTTTTTTTTTTGAGAAGTGCTGATCCATATATAACTTCAGGAAAACACCACAATTGTTCCCTGGCAAAATCAAGTTTGTTGAAAGCAACCAAGTTCTCTTGAGCAAGGAAAGAGTAAAAAGGTCATTATGACATAAAAACCAAAAGAAATAAATTGCTAAAATAATGTAATGAGAAATATTTAAAATTTAAATGGATATCTAAAGACTCTTGGGTAAAATGAAAAAGTGGATCACGTGAAAAGTAGTCTAGGAGATAATAAATATACACTATCTTGGAGTGGTTCATTTTGTTTATTTGTATTATTTGAGATATTTTTGGAGGTGAGAGAAATGTGAGGGAGAGAGGGAGAGATTAACTAAATAAACAAAGTGAAGGGTTGTTTGTGGTTTATAAGAATACATCCATCTGGTATCGTGGCAGTTATAACAGTATGCATGATGAGAGAGGAGAAAAGGGGAGAAAGGGAAGGGACTTTACTGTTTCAAGTCCGTGGTCATATAATTTTTCATCTTTTCAACAGAAAGAGGAAGTCAGGATTCATTTGAGATCAAGTCAGACTACATTACATTTATATGAAGTATAAATGTCAAATAACTCATTTGCTTCTCTTTTTTTCCCCCCTTAGCTTGAAAATGGTACATTTGTACCATTTTTGCAATATGAATTACTATATTAAGCAGAAAATGACAAGACTGGACTGACCTAGTAATTGGAGACAGTATTTTCAGACTTCCCTCCATTAATACCTTTGAGAAAAAAGCACAAAAGGTACATTTTGACATAATTCATCCATTGCAAAGTTTAATGTCAAAACATAGATGAAAAACAGAGGAATCTAAAAAAGATTTAGTAAAGCAGACTTTAGTATTTAACCCTAAAATAAATATTCAAATTCTTGTTGACTGCAATAATGCATTTTCCATAACCTCATTCTGGCAGTAAATCTACCTAGAATGTATTAGATTTGGATGGTATCTGAAGCTTAGCTGACATCATCGGCGTTAGAATATTCAGTCTATTTTCTTTCTATATTTCTTTCTTTAAAAAAAAGAGTTAAGATTGAAAAAATAGTAAAAAAATATAAATGGAATGTGACTCATGCCTAAACACATGTAATTACAGCATAGCATCTGTAAGCTTCCATTAGTTAAGTGAGATATGCTAGCATGTTTTTTGTCTGCAAATTGCTGCAGTAATATGACTTTATTTTGTCACTTACTTCCAACTGAAGAAAGTGTATGATCACTGATTGCTCTGTCTTTGATCTCTTAAACATGTTACAAAAGAATTTAGAAATGAAATGGGCTTTTGGGGGTCTGCATTTACAGTTCTGGGAAATGTAGGTCACACAATAAAAATGTTAATTAGACAGGGGACTGCAGAAAACATTTTGAGCTCTTTAACTCTTGTCATAGCTTCTATTATGCAAGACACAAGTTGATTTTAATATTTGTTGAATTAAAAAATATTGCAGCAAGCTAACCTTGGGCCCTCATTTTCATAATTGGCTTTTGCATGCTGTGTATTATTTGACACATTAATTTGATTACATTTTTGTTGTTGTTGTTTTATTCTAAAGCAGCTCTAGCATAACCTACATATCAACATTTTATTTCTTATCTTCCTTTTTTAAAGCAGTCAGGTTATGGTGAAAATTACCCTTTTCATAACCAAGATTTCACTGAGGGATGTAATACATAAAGTAATTTAAAGGGAGAAAAAAAAAAAAAGTAGACATCAAGTTTTTAGGTTTAGTTTTGGGGTTTTTTTCCTTGCCCTTGAAATATAAGCAAGACACTTTTATTAGTGTTTAGGAAGAATTAATATCTAACCACTTTGCTTTCTGCTACAGAGAAAAAAGTTATGGTTTTGTGAAACCACTCAATTTCAAGGGACAGCTAGTGTGAATGTATCTTAGAACTGATATTACACAGGACAGAGTTTCCGTTATCTTCTATTAGCAATTTACTTCAGTCAATAGTAAGTAGCAAGAAGCTGTGTGCCCATAGCCTTTCAAGTAAAATATTAAAAAAATGCAAGGGTCAGTATTGCTTTAGGTTGCCACATGACCATATCTTGATACTTCTGAAATGCATAGTTGTCCTCTCAGGCAAAATGATACTTTGGTGAAGTGATAATGTATTCTGGAATTTATAAGTGTACTTCAGCATGTAGGAAGAGAGAGCATCTTACCCTATCTATGTTTTAAATCATCATGTTGGAAATATATGATGGAAGTTTAGATCCTTTTGTAACTGTTTCTATGTCTCAACCCTAATTTATTTGCTATGTTTACTTGTTCTAACACATACCTGTGTTTATCATAAATATAGTCATGAACATTGTAAAAAAGTGGGTTCTTGTATGAAATTGATCTGGGGATCTTATGTTTAATTCTTCTGAGTATTCAAAAATACATACTATGTATGATTATGTCAGGTGTGTCCATTTATATGTTTATAGCTAGATGAGAATGATGAGATAAGAATCTCTTGAAATGTGAAATGGGATTAAGTGAAGCTGGAGCCCATGCTGAAAAAAGATGGAGAAAGAAAACAAAAGAACAAACACAGCAGGAAATAAAAATTTAGGAAGCAGAAAAAAGATGTGTGTGTTCTGACTGCAAGACATATTTTTGGACTAGACGACCTCCAGAGGTCCTTTCAATGCCCTACCATTCCATGATTACAAGATTCTGTGATTCCAGTGTGAACTTGATTTCTGTGGATGAGTCCACATGGGACTATAAATAGACTGTGGCCCAAGGGTAAGTACACACTGAATAAGGCTGAATCATCTTTGGCTGTGGAAAAGTTCATACTGGAGCAGACACATCTCAAAGCTTGAGTAGCTGTGCATCGGGTCATGTTGGAGCACCTTAAAACATGTGGCCATGCATAAAACCATGACACACTGAAATTGCAATATGCTAATAAAAATTATCCCAGCTGGTGAAAGGAATATTCCATACCATATTACATCCTGCTCTCAGAACAAAAAATGCTTAGGAAAGGAGGAAGAAGAGGGGACATTTGGAGAGATGGCATTTATCTTCCAAGCAATCATTACATGTGATGAAGCCCTACTTTTCTGGAGATGAGAGAGCACTTGTCTACTGATTATAAGTAGTGAATGAATTCCTTATTTTGCTTTGGTTGTACATGCAGCTTTTTCTCTCCCTATTAAACTGCCTTTATTTCAATCCACAAGTTTCCTTACTTTTATACCTGCAACTCTCTTCCCTATGCCATTGGAATAGAGAGAACAAGCATCTGTGTGGGGCTTTGATGTAGTTAACCCACACTTATAAATATTATTTTTACTGCTACTGTTGTTATTCTCATTAAGAAATCTTAATGGTGCCACAATGAACAGATGACATTTGAAACAAAACTTAAACAAAGCAAGAGAAAATATAAAGTAGGTGTCTAGCTTAGTTTTCCTGGATAGGAATTAGCCAGAAAATTTGATGTAGTTTCAACATAGGAATTCAGTGTTTAAAATCAGCTATAAACATAAATTTAGCCTAAATTTCTGATGTGTTCTCTCAGTTAAAACTTTTCTTTTTAACTGCTTCATTTCATAAAACACAAAATCCTCTTATCAGTTGAAAAGTCTGATCAAATGAACTTTTTTTGACATCTCAGTTGTTTTGAGACAAAGCTTAGAAAGTCTATCTGGAGTGATTCTGTTTTCAGATTAACCTGGAAGTGGGTTTCGGAACAAAATAGCTACAGAAATTTATGATCATAGAATCATAGAATGTGTAAGGCTAGAAGGGACATTTAGAGGTCATCTGGTCCAATCCCCCTGCAGTAAGCAGGAACGTCTTCACTAGATCAGGTCTGTCAGAGCCCCATCAAACCTGACCATGAATATCTCCAGGAATGGGGCCTCCACTACCTTTCTGGGCACCCTGTTTCAGTGATTACCACCCTCATATTGAAGAACTTTTTCCTAATATCCACTCTAAATCTATCATTACTGAGTTTAAAACCGTTACTCCTTGCCCTATTGCTACATGCTCTTGTGAACAATTCTTCCCCAGCTTATAGACACCTTTTATGTACTGGAAGGCTGCTTTAAGGTCCTCCTAGAGCCTTCTCTTCTCCAAGTTGAACCATCCCAACTCTGTCAGTCTGTCTTCATAGGAGACATGCTCCAGCCCTTTGATCATTTTTGTGTTCCTCCTCTGGAAGCGCTCCAATAGGTCCGTGTCCTTCTAGTGTTGAGGGCTCCAAAGCTGGACACAATACTCCAAGTGAAGTCTCACTGGAGCAGAGGCGCAGTATCACATCTCTCAATCTGCTGGCCACACATCTTTTGATGCTGCCCAGGAAGCTGTTGGCCTTCTGGGCTGCAGATCCAGATACAGCTCATGTCCAGCTTTGAATCCACAAGTACGCCCAAGTCGTTTTCCTGAGGGCTGCTTTCAAGCACATCATCTTCTAACCTGTATGGATAATGGGAATTTTCCTGACCCACTTGCAGGACCCTTCTCTTGGCTTTGCTGAAATTTGTGAGGTTCACATGGGCCCACTTCTTCAGCCTGTCCGGGTTCCTCTGGATGGCATCCCATCCCTCTGGCACATAAACTTCACCACTCAACTTGGTGTCATCAGCAAATTTGCTGAGGGTGCACTCAAGACCATTGTCAATATTGTTAATAAAGATATTAGACAGCACCTGTCCCCTTGGGGGTCACTGTCACTGTCTTCCATCTGGACTTGGAGCTATTGACCACCACTTTCTGGATGTGACCATACAACCAATTCCTTATTCACTGAACAGTCCAGCCATCAAATCCATATCTCTCTATTTTAGAGAGAAGGATATTGTGGGGCATTGTGTCAAAGGCCTTGCAGAAATCCAGATAGATGACATCCATAGCTCTTCCCTTGTCTACTGATGCAGTCATTCCATTGTAAGAATCCACTAGATTGGTCAAGCAGGACTTGCATCCAGTAAAGCCATGCTGGCTGTCACAAATAACCTCTCTCTCCTCCATGTGCCTCAGCATAGCTTCTAGGAGGATCTGTTCCATGATCTTTCCAGGCTCAGAGGTGAAGCTGACAGGTTGATAGCTCCCAACTGTAGTTCTTCTCCTTCCTACTCTTTTTAAAAATGGCTGTGATGTTTCTTATCTTCCAGCTACCATGGGCTTCACCTAACTGCTTTGACTTTTCGAATATCATGGAGACTTGCTTGGCAACTATATCAGCCAATTGCTTCAGGACACTGGGATGTATATCATCATGTCCCATGGGCTTGTGTATGTTCAGGCTCCTCAGATGGTCACGAACTTTATCTTCACTTACAGTGGGAGGGAGTCTTTTTCCCCAGTCCCCATCTCGCAGGCCCTCAACTTGAGTGCAGTGAGGAGAGAGGCTGCCAGTGAAGACTGAGGCAAAAAAGTTGTTGAGAACCTCAGTTTTCCTCCTCTGTTGTCACCAGTTCTCCACTGCTGCTCATAAAGGGAGGTACACTTTCTTTAACTTTTGTTTTCTAGTTCATGTACCTGTACAAGCCCTTCTTGCTTTTCTTGGCATCCCTTGCCAAGTTTAGGTCCAAGTGCACCTTGGCCATCCTGTCCTTGTCCTTACACAACTGGGAAACGTCTCTGTACTTTTCCCAGAATACCTGTCCCTGTTTCCACCACCTGTGTAGTTTCATCTTGCCTTTTATTCTGAACAGCAGGTCTCAAGTCAGCCATGTGATCTATTGCATCCCTTGCCTGACTTTTTACACCTGGGGATTGAGAGCTCTTGCACTTTGTTGAAAGCATCCTGAGAGATATGCCAACTGCGTTCTGACCCTTTTTCTTTGAGGGCCATTTCCAGGGGTCCTATTGATTAGCTCCCTGAAGTCAGCTTTACTGAAATTCAGGGTCCTGAACTTGTTTCATACGCCTTAGGACAGTGAACCACACTAGTGCCTGATCACTGCAGCCCAAGCTGCCTCCGATCTTGACATCCCTGATGAGCTCATTCACGCTGGTGACCATCAGGTTCAATATCACTTCTGCTTGAGTAGGGTTGTCTGTTTCCTGTTTCAGGATGTTGTCCTTTAGGCACTCCAGGAGACTCTTTGATTGCCTGCAGCTTGCCATGCTATTTTTCCAACAGATGTCAGGGTGGTTTAAATCCCCCAGCAGGATGAGAGCCAGGGAGCTTGATGCCTCCTGGAGCTGGAGCAAGAAGGCATCATCAATAGGCTCCCCTAGATCAGGCAGCCTGTAGTAGAGCCCAACCACAAGGCTTCCCTTGTTGCAATCCCTAATTCTTACCCATAAGCTTTCAACCTGCTCATGACTATTCTTTAGGAATATGTCTTCACACTCTATCAATTTCTTAACATAGAGGGCAATGCCTCCACCCCTCCTTTTTCGTCTGTCCCTTCTATACAGCTTGTAGCCATCAATAGCCACAGTGCAGCCGTGAGATTCATCCCACCAATTTCAGTAATGTCACTATGTCATAGCTTTCTAGTATCATGGTGCCTTCCAGCTCCTCCTGTTTGTTGCCCATGCTGGGTGCCATCGCGTAGAGGCACTTCAGCTGGGCCATCGGCTGTGTCACGTTCATAGAGAGACACCCCTTTCTGCCCACAGGCCATTCCTTGGAAACTGTTCCTATGACATCATCAGGACCCTCTGGCTTGTCTCTGTATTATAAATTTATTATGACAGAAGAAGAGCAGTGGCTTTTGTGATCAGTGAGCAATGAAGCACAGAAAGGCTAATGTCCTCTCAGGTCTCTCTTCCTCCCCTTTCTTCTTTGTTTTCACTTCCCTTTCTCTCACCCCAACAATTTGCTTTTGTTCAGTGGTCTGTATTGACTGCATTGAAATAATTTGATCAAATTTCGGTGAAATTGAAGCACAATCTTCCAGACAATACTTTCATTAATCTATTGCATTCTCCATTATTTGGGTGTTCGGATGGAATCCACTGATCTCAGTGACAACTGATGACAAAGTGAAATCAAAGCAGCATAATGTCCTCTCCTATCCAAATAAAAAATACCATCACCGTGAATTAAAAGTGTTGCGTGTGTTCACTCCAACAACTGCTATGCCTACTAAGTTTCACAAAATCATAACAATCTCTATGCAATAGCAGGACTTGGAAAACTATGAAAGTTTTTTGTTACCAAAGGTGAATTATACAGTCTCTTCTTATTCCTTTGGAGAATTTTGTATTTGAGAAAAACCAACTCATTATAGCTATAGGCTATCACACAATGAACTTGACAATTTACAATTGGCTGCACTGCTGAGTTTATACTGCTTTGCATCCTATTTGTTTGAACTGTGAGTGCAATTCAGAGCTATTGAGGCATCTGTATACATGTCAGCACCCACATATTTATATTGTGTTCGGTGCAACTCATTTCCATCCCAATGCTCATGATATGCTCAATTCAAATTGTCCTTTGCAGTCGGCTGAACTCTAACACATTTCATTTCACTTTTTAGGGAATCCTTAGGCTTAGGATCACTACAGCCAAATTGATGACAGATAAAAATACATGATCAAATTAGAACTACAATGTAAGACATATATTTTGAATGTTTTTATAATTTATTGAAATGATTTAAAACCTTGATTTTGGCTCTTAAAGTAATATAAAAGGCAATTATATATTTTAATTATATTGCAAGGGTTTATTCCAATGTTATTCCAAAGGGCCAGTATGCTGAGCTTGGAAATACTAAGAAAAAAAATGCATTTTTTTGATAAAATTGTACCATGGTGCCTTTTTTGCCTTGTATATCTTGAGAATTTGATTGCACTCCTCTCTGCATTTAAAAACAATTCTGAAATTGTCAAATTAGAGAAAGTTAGTGAATGGAACCAAACAATGTGTTATCCAGATGATAAGTAAAAGCTAATATCAGCAGCAAGTACATCAAAAGGAACTGTTTGAGTTTGGTAGGATGTTTTTAGAAGGGTGTTTTTACAGAATCACAGAATGGTTTGGGATGAAAAGGACCTTCACAATCATCTAGTTTCAACTGCCCTGCCATGGGCAGGGACACCCTTCACTAAACCAGGTTGCCCAAAGCCCCATCCAATCTGGCCTTGAACACTTCCAAGGAGGTGCCATTCACAGCCTCTCTAGAAACCTGTTCTAGTGCCTCACCACTCTAATTGTTAAGAATCTCTTCCTCATATGTAATCTAAATTTACCCTCTTTAACTTTAAAGCCATTACCCTTTGTTCTATCATTACTTTCCTGTGTAAAAAGTACTTTTCCAGACATCTTGTAGGCCCCTTTCAGGTACTGAAGGGCTGCTATAAGATTTCCCCAGGAAATTGCTAAACAAGCACAACTCTGTCAATGTGTCCTCGTAAGAGAGATGCTTCAGCTCTCTGATCATCTTTGTGGCCCTCTTCTTAACTCATGTCTTTATTATACAGGGGACACCAGAGCTAGATGCAGTACTCAAGGTAGGGTCTCACCAAAGCAGAGTAGAGGGGGAAAAATCACCTCCCTTGTCCTGCTGGTCATTTTTCTTTTGATGCAACTTAGGATATGGTTGGCTTTCTGGCCTGCATGCATATATTTCTCAGTCATTTTGAGATTCTCATTCATGAACACTGCCAAGTCTTTCTCATCAGAGTTGATTTTAGTAATAACTTCTTGAATCCTTTTAACACGAGTTTCAGATTGTTATTAGGTTTTCACATGTAACTCAAAAATGCTGAAAAGTATACCCCTCAACCCTTTTTTTTTTTTCACATTAAAACCAAAATTTTGGAACCAGGGTGCATGATTATTTCTATGCAAACACATCTGTATGCATATCAGAAAATTTGTCTGGTAAATTAATCTCTCTGGTATTTCAAAAACAGTTTGGAAAGCCTTCAGGTGAGAGCTGGTTTTGAATGGGATAATTAACCTTGACAGTAATTTCTTCCTATCAGAGCCAAATAGCAGTTGGAAAGATGTATTCACTTTTCACAGAGTGCTAGGTACTTATGGCCTGGAAAGAGACTATAATGTGCTCAAAGTGTGTTTCAAACAGGCATGGAAAAGTGTTCCAATGGAGACTCATCTATCAAAATCCTGGAGAAGGACATGATTCATACAGGAGGTAACAGGGGCCCTGATTGGATGTTTACAGTAAATTATTTTCAGTCCTAAAACAGTTTAAGTGATTGTTTCCTGAATTAATATGATCAAATCATATAATTACTTTATCCTAAATACTTTTCAGATTAATAGAAAATTAATCTGCACTTCTTTCCTCCTGAAAGAAAATTATTACTAATTTTTTAAAGCTTTATCAGCTCTTCATCAGTAAATTTGTAGGTAAATCTGCTCTCAATGCAATCTAACAGATACATTTGCTGTCTTAAGAAAGCCAAAACAGGTCTAAGAGGTTCTTTCAATGTTTTTCAATCCTTATTTTTCATTAAGTATTTTTCACTGCTTATATTAGGATTTCATTGTTTTGCATATTTGTTGGTTTTGGATTCAGATGCGAAGTTCCAGTAAGTAAAATATTGGCATATTTAATCAGAAAAAATAAATAATTAAATAAAAAGGGTGGTGGTGCAACTATTAAGGTTCCTAGCATTAAAGTTCAAACCATTTGTGTACTCTGAGCTGAAAAGAGCTCTCTGATATGATGTGAACCGAGACTTTTAAAAAGTTTTCCACAGGATGCTGCTGTTTTGTATTTTCTTTCTGAGGCAATGAGTGAATATGTAAACTAGAATCTGATAGGTGCAGAACTAGACCCATTATTTGAATAAACATTTGTGTGAAAGTTATTCAGCTTTCTGTAAGGTGCTCTACTAACTGGCTTTTCAGGCAGCATGTGAGATTTCTTAAGATTATTAAGAAAATTAATATAAATCAATTTTTGATCTACTTACAAATCATAGCTAAGTAGGAGTGCACAGAACCTGTAAATTTCAAGTCTATTTTGAAAAAGATTTAATTTCAGGTTGACCTGACCAGCTGTGGTGGTTTGACCCTGGCTGAAGGCCAGATTCACAGCAAAGTCATTCTATCACTCCCCTTTCCAGCTAGACAGGGAAGAAAATATATATTGAGAGGCTTCAGAGTTGACGTAAGAACAGGGAGAGATCATTCTGCAATTAGCGTCATGGGCAAAACAAACCCATCAAAGAATAAAGGAGAGTTACCTAATTTATTACACTACACTACACACACAGTGAAAACAGAGATGGATAATGAAAAATATGACCAGATCTTAAAGAACATCCCCTCATCCCTGCCTTCTTAGCAGACTTCACTTTAGTCATGATTTCTCTCCCTTCTTTCCCCTCACTGTGGCACGGGGAAGGGCAGGGACTGGGAGAATGGGGGTTTTGGTCAGTTCCTCATGAGTTGTTTCCCTTCTTAGCTGGGGAAGGGGGGGGATTTCCTCACACACTTTCCCTGTTCCAGTGTGGATTCCCACCCATGGGAGACAGTCCTCCACGAAATCCTCCAACAGGAGTCCTTTCCCACAGGACTACAGCTCCTTACCAAATGCTTCAGCACGGTTACCTTCCACAGGGTACCGACCTTCAGGCCCAGACTGCTCCAGTCGGGTCCACTGTGGAGTCACAAGTTGCCCAGAAAACGTACTGTGGCATGGATCAATCTCTCCATGGGCCTCAAGTTTTGCTGCCAGGACCTTCCTCTAACGTGGGCTTCCCACAGGGTCACAGCATCCTTCAGGTGTCTCCACCCACTCAGGCGTAGGGTCCTCCACAGGATGTAGATAGGAACTTTTCTCCCCGTTATCAGCCACTGGCTGCAAGGGGACAGCCTGCTTCTCCACAGGCTGCAGGGGAATCTTTTACTCCAGTGCCTGGAGCTCCTCATCCCCTCCGTTCTGCATTGACCTTGGTGTCTGCACGGTTTCTTACTTTCCCTTCTCTGGTGGTAAAAAGCATCTGCTTGCATTTTTTTCTTCTCACAGAAGCACTATGACCATTACTGATGGTCTTGGCCTTGGTCAGCAGCAACTCTGGCCTGGTGTTTACTCTGTTGAGCCTAGGGGAAGCTTCTAGTTGCTTCTTGCAGAAGCCATCCCTACAGACCCCCTTCTCAACCTGAATTTTGCCACGTAAAACCACACCACCAGCTTATTTTTTCATGTTTTGCTAATGGATCCCACTCACTGAAGTCTTGAGAGCCACATTGCCAGGAGAAGTCTTTGTAATTCACATCAAACAGAATAGTTCCATAAAATCTGATGACTGCATTGATTCGTTCTTTATAAAACTTGGACAGCTGTTCTAGTCTTATATGGTCGTAGCTGAATTTCAGCCTAAAAGTAGTATGAGCAGTCAATTTTGCAAATTGACTACAGCAGTAAGCTTGGTTGCATCAATGGGAGCTATCCCAAAAGAACAACATCTATTTTAAAATTTCTTAATGGATAAAAGAAGTAGTCTTCAATAACCTGCTACAGGATGTAAACTGTCCTACTGATTTATTGTAATGAATTATTGTACTGGAAGCTAATGGAAAATCCATGACAGTCTGTTGCTTGCAGTATGACATTTGATAGAATACACACTTCATTGTTTCTTTCAACATTTTAGGAATATATCTGAAAAATGGACCATTTAGACACTTGAAAGAACATGTGTTTATGAGTATGTATTTGGTACAGGGAAAGGAAGATACTACTGCTCCTTGACTGGCCAGTGATACACCGTTTTGTATCTGTTTACTTACATGTGCTGATATCTAAGGAGATACATTAGTGTAAAAGATGATTTACCTAAAAGAGCTTAATTGTCAACTCATTAAAATAATTAGATCTAGTGAGGGACAGCCTTTTATACTGTGAAGAAGAAACACAATAATAGAGAACAAACCAGAAAAGTGGTCAGTAATAAATGGAAAGGGAGTAAAAAGGTGAATGTAACAGAGCACTGGGACAGGCTGCCCAGGGAGGTGGTGGAGTCTCCATCTCTGGAGATATTCAAGACCTGTCTGGACGCCTTCCTGTGCAATATGAGCTGGGGAGCTGCTTTGGCAGGGGGGTTGGACCCGATGATCTCTCGAGGTCCCTTCCAACCCCTATGATTCTGTGATTCTGTGATAGTATGATTGGTATGCAAAACAGAGGTTTTTCTCATGCTGTCATGGTATTATCAGTAAAAGAATGCTAAGCACAGCCTCAAGGCAACCCAGAACATGCTTTATGTCTTAAGGAAAAGCAAAGATAGGATAAGAAAGATAAAGTCTTACTGGATTTCTCAAACAGTACCCTCCTTCTGATAGGTTTTCTAGTAGAATGCACATGCCCATTTTTATTTTACTTAAAATAAGAAAAAACCCTAAACATTTTATGTGTTTAGAATTCCTTTATCCACTATCTTGGAAATCACCTGTCCCAGGAATATATAAACTCCTGTGTCTGACACACAGTAACTACAGGTGTGATTTCCAAAGATAATTCCAGGAAACTAAATGAAGAATGAGGAACAAAATATACCATAGGGTTAAAACTTTTATGTTTTTAACAATTTTTAAACTTTGCCTTACAATTTCAGTAATAGATGATGTTGTCTGTAAATATTTCAGATTTTTGCTGGTTTACTAAAAGTAAACTTTTGATCTGTTTCAGGAAATTTCACTCTTTCTTTATCATGAATATGTTCTTCTTGATTACTGTGTTCCAAGAAGCAATACATGTAGAGTTGGGGGGAAAGAACATCTGTAGTCTAAAGAATAAATTATTTAAAATTATCACTGATGGCAACCAATGATCTTAATTGTTCTAGGTTGAACCCTTTTAAAATCATTACTTACTGAAAGTCAGATAGAAATAATGTTGGGTTTTTTTCTTAAATTGCAAGAGTGGATTTTAGAATTTTAATATTTTTTGAAGCTGATAGTATTCTACTTTCTTTTTGTAGTTATTAGCTATTTTGTTATTGTATATAATAACCATTTTATTAATATTACTACTAATATTACTACTGCTACTGTTATTATAGAGGGAAGCATGCACTCATTTGTGAGACATTCAGAATAATTAGCTGATTATATTCAATTTCAAAAATGCCTCTTCAATTCTGTGGTTTTCATTAATATCTTGACAGTGGCCAGAAACAAGTTTCATTCACCTAGTAAGAAATATAATTTTAGCATCCTACTTTAAGAGCAGACTGAGGGATGCTGTGTTTGTTTTAAATTAGAAAGTTTTATGTGTCATTTGCTCTCCAGGGCTTCTGAAGAGTGGAGTTGAAGCTGACTGTAAAGCGGTGACACAGATCATCTTTCAAATTTTAGGCAAGAATGTTTCATTACTACACAGAGTACAAATTGTCACAACTATTTGCTTTTTCTGTGAAAACAAAAGATGTCATTTTCCTGCAGTCAGTACAGCTTGTCACACATATTTTCACAGTATCATAGCAGAAGAGAGATAAAATGCTCCTAGTCTGATTTGAAATGTTGGATGCTAGGTGTTTGTTCTTAGTGGTAGACTTTTTAAAAAATAAATAGATAATATAAGGTAAATTAAACATGAAAATAACATAATTTAGATTCTAGGAAACACCTATTTATGTATTTACGTTTTAGGAATGTTATAGAAATGCATGACGTGTCCTTCATTCTGTCATGGGGTCCATACAGATAGATGAAGAATGTCTAAATACATAGCGTCCAGTGATATTAAAAATTATAAGCTCCGACTTAAAAGAATAACAAAGCAGCACATAAGCAGTCCTGGAGGTTCCTGGAGGACATTGATGATAACTTCCTCCATGGATTGCAAGGGAACAGCCTACTTCACCATGGATTTCTCCAGGGTCTTGTGGGGGAATCTCTGCTTGGGTGCCTGGAGTGTCTCCTCCCCCTCCTTTTTCACTGACCATGGTCACTGCAGAGTCATCCCTCCCCCCCTTGAGTGAAAATACTCTTGGTGTTGTAGACATGCTTTTCCCCCTTCTTAACTATGTTATCCCAGAGGCATTGCCACCCTTGCTGGTGGGCTGAGTCATGGACAATGATGTTTTTGGAGCTCACTCACATTGGCTCTATCAGATATGGGGAAAATATCTAGTAGCTTCTCACAGAAGCACCTCTATAGACCCCCCCCTGCTCCCTTGCCATGCAAAACCAATAAACTGTTATAAGTACTGTAATTTCCACCTTCCTTTGCTGTCCTCATAAACGATCCTTCCAATTGTTCTCCCCATCTCACCAGGGTAGGAGGGTTGAGTGAGCAACTTCATGGCTGTTATCGGCTGGCTGAGGCTAAACAATGACTATATGTTAAAGTAGGAGATTTTGAAACAGGAAAGGAATTATCATGTATAAATTAAGCAGGCCTTTTTCTGCTATTGTCTCTTGCCCCTTTAAAAGCATTCTCAGTCATTTCACACAACTACCCATTTTTCTTTGTTTGATTTTCAAATTTCTTAAGCGCAACAAATTATTATTTTCTGAATGGGTAGACAGTTTTATGTTCTGTTTTGGTTTTAATTTTGTAAAAACAGAGCTCAAAATCTTCAATGCTATCATATCTGGTGATTCAAATAATTATTCAATTGTAACACTCACTCCTAGCAGAGCAACTTTCTCAGAAAATAAGTAAAGAACAATTAAATAGAAAAATACTTTTTCCCAAGAAACCTGAATAGTGATGACCCTTATTTCAGTGTGAGCAGAAGGAGGCTCTCTCTTTGACACAAGACATTTTTAAAACTTATTTTATGAACCTGCTTACTATTTTTTATCCCTGTGTTTGAGTATAGAAGGCAAACTTAATCTAGGGAGCAATGCTTTCAAATGTCCTGTGCTAAACCCAAGTGAAAATCTATCATCCTAGAACTCGTGGGGAAAAAAAAAAACAACCCAAAAACCAAAACTAAACCAAAAACAAACACAAAAAATAAGCCGAGCAGAAGAGAATTGACTTGAACTGTGTATTCTTAACATCAAGTAGTATTATATCGTTCTGTTTAATGGAACAGGACCAAGCTGCACTTGACAGTGATGGACTGGAATTTTATGTTAAGGCCTTGACCAGATGTGGAAGAGATCTTAGTATGACCATTGTAAATTTTAAATTAGCATTTTATTAAATTTATTATGAAATACAGATTTTCAATTTATTTATTTATTTACTGAATATATTGAACTGTATTTAAAATATCTAGACTAGAATGTTCATATGGAACTGCTAGTACTTTGATATAATCTAATTAGGAAAGAATATGAGTTATTTTGACTTCTGAAAAGTATTATTTTCTAGTCTTAGACACCAAAATATTTACCAGTTTATAAGTAAATGTTTTGTCTGTGGACTGACACAGTACACCTAAAATAAAAATAAATAATATTTATTACTCATACACAAAGGGTAACTGTAAAATTTGCAGTATCTGTAAAAATTTCACTCCAGGTATTTAGTGTTGGGATTTTTATTGTGTGTGTGTGTATATTTTTGGTTATGTTTGGATTTTTATTGGGTTTTTTTGGTGTTGTCTTTTGTTTTGTTTGTTTAAGGGGTAGTGTCAGAGTTCTTTTTTATGGGGATATGTGGGGAATTGTCAATTCTGTCTAGGATATAAAAGTTTGACTTAACGAGAAGTTAAAATTTGATTCAACTAAAAAAATAAATTAAAAATCCTTCTTATACTGCAACAGTAATAACATTGATTTAATCTATAAAGTGCTGTTTTATTATCATAGGTGAAAGATTAACTCCAATTCTTCCAGTGTTTGACTGTTTCCCTCTTAAGATAATAGATCAGATATCCTTCTTATGTTTTCCAATGTTTTCTGCTATTTTTATTACAGGACTATCAATTTACTTTCATTATAAATGTATTTTGATGTCCTTTGCACAGATAAGCTTTCTCCAGCTTTGAAGAAATATGAATCATCTCATCATGTAATTTAATACACCCAAGATGTATTTAAAAATCTGATTACATATAACAAGGATTATTTTTTACTTAAAACACTCAATCTGCTATACACTATTTTTTTAAACCTAGTTATTTAAAAAAATACACCCAAACAAACCCACACCAAACTACTGAGGGCATCTCAAGGTGATATTAAGAGCCCAAAAAAAATGTCGGAAGGAAACAATTCTTTCTATTTGTTCTTCTACATTAAAAGTCAGGGTTTTTTTGTCTTCTCAGGAGTGCATTGAAGATCAGTGTCAGTGGCATTCCTTCTCACCACTCTGGTTCATGGGAAAAAACAAAAAAACCCAAACAGATTTTTCTTTGTTTCATTATCTCCACTAGTGAATATGGTGGGAATATCTTCTCAGCAATATGTCCTTGCAAAAATAAACTTAAATTGAAAGGGAAGAAGAACTTTTTAAAGAAAAATTCAGTCATGATTTAAGTGTACAAAACTCTAAACAGAGAATAAGATTATTTGTCTCGAACAATACATATCAGCAAAATCTTTAGCTATGCAGTCTAAGACAAATAACCCTGAAGGCAAAGATTGTTCATAACTCGTTAGAAAAATGTAGTCAAAATCTGATATGTCTTTATTTAGGTTTTTAAGTCAAAATGCTATTTTTAAATGGAAGTCAGTGTGATACAGTGAGTATCTACTTTGTGTCAAAAGCAAAATGACAGATAGCTATATAATTTTTTTTCAAATAGGGAAAAATAGATTAAATCAATTAATTGTTACTGTTTCAACTAACTGAAAACAATCCAGGAAAGATGATTACTTATTTGGAGGAAAAACTTTCTGAACTGGGAGCTGAATCCTATTAACATCAAAGTCAGACACAAAGTTTTCCTGGAAAAGAATGCAAAATACTTTCCCCCTGTATTCTCAATTTTTTTTCCCCTGCCAATAATTTTCAATGTATAGGCATGATTTTGTAATTAAAGTATATGGCTGAGAGCCAGGGACTTGTTTTCTTAGGGTATTTTTACCAGAATCTAATCCCATAGTGTTTTTTTTTTTTAATTAGTTCCTACATTTCTATCTGAATTTCCAGGACTATTCTCTTAAATATTTCTCTAATATCTCTCAAGTGTCATGAACTAAACTTCTGCTTGAATCAGTACCTCACAAATACAGACTTTCTCTACATCTTGTATCACCTTTTAGATCCCTCATTAGAAATTATTTTATTTAAGTACTTATCCTGGGGAACCTTGGGCACCTACTGATAAGTTAATTATACTTCTCCACACAAAAAACAACCTGCATTTATGTTTAACTTTTTCTAAAAGGGCAATAAACTTCTTCAGAAAAAAAAAGAGATAGCTAAATTTTGATTTAAAGCAATTTCTCTTTTCAAATACTTCACAAGTCCATTTACTTGTCTGACTCCTTAATTTTGAAAATCAAGTAATTAGAAACCTGTATTGTAAAGATCATTATTCTTTTCAAAATTATTTATGTAAAGAATGGAGTTCTAGAATGCAAACTTTACTGAAGAAAACTAAGTTGCATCAATTATTAGTATTAGTAGCATTAGGAATAAGAGAACAGTAAGCTTCTGCTATGTATGTGAATAATAAAATATATCTAATTATTAATTTTATCTTACTACTTAGTTCAGATGAGAAGTTATGAATTAGATTAATGAACTATACTACGTTTTATACTACAGTCTAAGGCCAAGGTTTTTGGTAGTGTCATATGTGATAGCTATAGGAAACTAAAACCTTCCATTTGATTGAGAACATGTTTCAGAGAGGCAAGAAAACTAGAGCTATAATTGAGAAGGCATTGTATATTCACTCCAAAGGACAGCTAGACAGAGGTCTAACTGCCTTACTGAGAATTTAGATGATAACTCTAATGGAAGTTCTAGGGTCAAATATATAAGAAAGATAAACAACATCTGATCTTTACCTCTATGTTTGAGGGAAAGGACTGTAGCAAAGACATATAAGCAATATAGAATCATACACAAATGTATGTAAACATGTATATGCATTTCAATAATTGCAGGCAATGTAGCTTCTTTTAAAAAAATACACGAAACAAAACCAACAAAACCTAAAATAGAATTCTCTAAAGCTGAGAAAATTAGATTATGTACACCAAACAACCACAGACTACACATATATCTGAGTGCAACTGTTTCTACAACAAAGGAAGAGAAACTACTATTATTTTAGATCTACATCTGCTGACACAACTCCTGCACTTAAAGTATTCCTGAGATTCAGAGCAAAAAGTCAGCTTTGACATGCGTTTCAAAATCATATTAGCATTTATTAAAGGAAGAATTTAACAACCATGTGAAAATTCTGGTTTTAAGGAGAATAGAAATATGTTACAGCCTTTCTTTAATGTTGTAATAACAGAAGCTTCTGCTGTAATAGCATTACTTTCTCAAGAAAAGTCAAAGATCCGTGTGTAGAAATACTTAAATCAATTTGACAGATGTGTAGCTGGAGTAGTTCGGAAGATTCCATTATAACAGATTCCATGTGGTAGCGATTGGAATCAAAGAAACAAAACAAACAAACAAAAAAAATCACAGAAAAGGTCCCAGATAAATTAGCACTCCAAAAACTCTTAAACTATGTCAAGCTTTAGAAATTGCTGAGGGTATATTGAAAACTATAAGGAAAATAAGAGTCCAGAGAAAGTGGGCTAAAACAATTGCTGACAGAAACATAACCCCCTTTTTCCTTTCTCTCAATCACCATACAAGCTCATCCCCATGACAGCCATGCAACAAAGTGAATTCCACATGTCAGGAATTGATCTATAACTTTTTATCTCAAAATGGCTTATCTTGAAGCACATAGCTCAAGTCTTCTGTGTGTGCACTCAGGCCCAGGGTCAACTGAAGGACAAAGTGTGAGGGGGGCTCAGACTCTCTGAAACTTTTTGTGACTGTCTGGAGACAGCAATGGGCATGTGTCCCACCACAAGGTGGAAGGTGTGGAATTGCCAATGACTTATTGACTATGCAGTGAGTCCTAGAATCATAGAATCATAGAATGGTCTGGGTTGGAAGGGACCCCAGGGATCATAGAGTTCCATCCCCCTGCCATAGGCAGGGCCACCAACCTCTGGGCGTGGATCTACAGAAGGTTGCCCAGGGACCCATCCAACCTGGCCTTGAACACCTTCAGGGACTGGCCATCCACCAGCTCTCTGGGCAGCCTGTTCCAGCACCTTACCACGCTCTCTATAAAGAATTTCCCCTTAATATCTAATCTAAACCTTCCCTCCTTTAGCTTTAATCCATTCCCCCTTATCCTGCCATTGTCTACCCTTTTAAAAAGTTGATTCCCCTCCTGTTTATGTGCTCCCTTCAGGTATTGGAAGGCTGCAATGAGGTCCCCCCGCAGCCTTGTCTTCTCTAGGCTGAACAAGCCCAGCTCCCTCAGCCTCTCTTCATAGGGGAGGTGCTCCAGCCCTCATTAATCATCTTTGTGACCCTCCTCTGAACCCTTTCCAACACTTCTACATCTTTCTTGTATTGGTGGCCCCAGATCTGGACACAGTATTCCATATGGGGCCTCACAAGGACAGAGTAGAGATGAACAATCTCCTACCTGTCAACACTGTAAAAAGGCAAGATCAACGAAGATGTGGAGGAATGTTCTCTTACCATACCTGAAGACACCAGACTGATGGGACACTGCAGATCCATGGTGGTAGCTATTGCTCTCTCTCTCACTCTCTCTCCCTTTTCCACTCTTTTATCTTTCTTCCTCACTTCTCTTGCATGCTTGTTCTGGGTCATATAAAGTGACTTGACACTTGACTCTGTTTTGAGCCTTAATTCTGTTCCCAGGAGAGTTGTGGAGACTTGGTCATGATAAAACACCTAATTGAACTTCATTCAGGGATTAAGCTCAGCCACCCTCAACCACCCAGAGCAATCTGAGGTCGGTTGGATCAAAAGGGGTTTTGACATCTGCCAAATTGGTCTATTGAGTTGTGGATCATGACACTAGCTGGAAACCAAAAACTGCAAGAAAGCATGTGTTAAAATGGATTGAAATGAGCAATGTTCAAATACTTTCAAGGAAACAAATAAATGCTTAAAAAAAAAAAAAAAAAGGAAACAACCCACACAATATTAAAGCATTTCTAGCTAGACTCCAACATTTGAAAATTTTAATTAACAGTGCAAAACAATACATTTTTGGCAAAAGATGAAACCAAGAGCAGTAGAAACAAGATATGACATAATTTCTGAACAAAACACAGAAGATTGTACAAGAATTCTGTTTAGAGACCAAATAAGAAGGACCTGGAATAAAGGACTTTCTTTCATTATATACTAATGTAACACTTCAAAACCATAAATCGGTGCACAGGTAAATATAACCTGTCAATAGATAAAGTTTACTTAGAGGAAACTTTAGAACCAACTATCTAGTTAGTGTAAATTATAGAAGAAAGTATATATAACCTGAATGCACAGAAAATGCTAATATGAACACACACTATCATGTGTGACAGGGTACAGGATACAGTACAAAGAGACTAAAATATCTGAAGACAGAAAATTCAGTTCACACACATAAAGACAGTCATGGGTTTCATGCATTAGAATGGCTGCTCCTGATGCCTCTAAAAGATAATTTCTGATGGATATAGAGAGACAATGGAGCCTTTCCAGAAAAAAAAAAAAAAAAAAAAAAAAGAGGACAAAAAGGTGGGAAAGTAACTCTGGGGGAAGGTGGAAGGGAACGGGAGGGAGATAATTCTACAGACTCAGTCAAGGACTAGACAGTAGAAGGGGAAATTTATGAGCTAACTATAGTAAGTAGCTATCCTGAAATAATGATTCAACATTATTAAAACAACTTATAACTAATTTAAAAGTACTACACCATTATAGCCTGAGGCATTATAGCAAAGTTAGCTTGACTGTAAAGAACCTGTGCATGGATATGAAGTTTCCTAAAAATTTGAATGAAGAACAGTTGAGGTTCATACGAAAGATTAGATTTGATCTTGCAGTGTTAACTAAGAAACAGTTTTTCATCTGTACTGTGAATATATTCATAGAATCATAAAATCACAGAACCATAGAATCACAGAATGGTTTCAGTTAGAAGTGACCTCAAAGATCATCTAGTTCCAACCCCCTGCCATGGGCAGGGATGCCCTTCACTATACCAGGGTGCTCAGAGCCTCATCTGACCTGTCTTCCAACACTTGCAAGTATGGGGCATCCATAACCTCTCTGGGCAACATCTTCTACTGCCTCACCACCCTCACAGTGAAGAATTTCTTCCTAATAGCTAATCTAAATGTACTCTCTTTAAGCTTGAAACCATTCTCCCTTGTCCTTTCACTACACTCCCTGATAAGCAGTTCATCTCCCACTTTCCTGTAGGACCCTTTTAAGTACTGGTAGGCCACAATTAGGTCTCCATGAATCCTCTTCTCCAGGCTGAAAACCCCCAAGTCTCTCAGCTCTATGTCTTTTCTGTGGTGGGGCCCCCAGAGCTAGACGCAGTACTCCAGGTGGGATTTCACAAGAACAGAGTAGAAGGGCAAAATCACCTCCCCTGACTTGCTGGCCACTGAATTCAGATAGACTAATCAACTATATTTTATTATAATTAGTGTTTCATACTCATGAGCTTTTGCATGTTTACATCCTAGGCACTGTATTGCATTAGAAAGCATACTTTGTACCAAGTCAATTGAATCTCTCTACACCCATCTAAATTCTATATAGAAACTTAAAAGTCTGACCCTGTTGTAATTACACAGGTTATTCTGTTTAGATACAGCAGATAAAGCAGTAAAAAAAGAAATCTGAGTCTGCCCAGATTTATGCTGACCTGTGTCTATGCGTTGCTATTACTGGTCACAGCAACAGGCTTTATGTTTGTTTAATAACACTGACTGCAGTACTTGACAAGCTTTTTTCGATTTTCTGTTCTTGAGGCAACAAATTAATCTAATGAGCAAGTGACAGATACTTACCTTGGTTTCAGCTGTACCATAGCTTTGTGCAATTGCCCGATTTTACCCTAAAAAAACCCCAAAACAAACACACACACACACCCCCAAAGCTGTATGTGGTAATGTTTTAACAAAACAGTAATTGCTATATAATTAAAGTCTTGGGCCAACAAGAAAGTCATGCCAGCAGAAGACTTTGAAAGGAAGAAAACTTCTCAATCAATGTCCTTTTTCCATCAAAAGTACAGGGCACTGATAACTCAGTATAATCACCCATACAAGGAAGACAGACGTTGATCTCAGGGTGAGGGTACTTGAAAGAGGGGGCATGCTACCACAGGGAAGGACAGATACTAGGAAGTTAGTGCATAAAATTGCAACTGCATTACTAATGAGAAATAGTTGCAACAATTGGATAATTTGGAATAAGAGTGTTAGTGTAATTGTAACTGGACCATTAAGACCTTTTAGAGTTTATTTTTATTAGACTGACATTAAATTCTCATCTCCACATATAAAACATGTTGCTTTAACTCACATAAAGTCTACTTCATATAGTACAACAGTTTTAAGTGTGTGCAACTTTTGAACCAGTTATGTATATTCTTTAAGAAAGTTCTTAACTAATAAGCAAATAAAATTTCAGTCATGAATTCAGAATTTTAAATCTTCCTCTCCTCCACATAAATACTCTGTCAAAATTTATCTTTTATTTGTTTCTCTGTTCCTAAGTATCTCTGGCCCTATCATCCCAGGGTGCAGGTTCAGATAATCAGGATAGTAGAAGTGGGTAAGTGGCTATATCAAGTCTGTCAGAGCAGACAGAAGTAGAAAGCAAAGAATTTACACAGATTTATTTCCCAGTTACAAACTTCCAATTATTCTCAAACATTTGGGTTCTTCTCTAATGTATTCCTGGATCGTATTGTCCAAAGAGACTTACATGTTAACCATGAGATTTAACTAATATATGGCCAGCTCAAAAAAAAAAGAACTATTTTGCACAAAAATTATTCAGCTGATTTTTTAACCAAGTCAAAATAAGAACAAAATATGTATTTTCACCTAAAGATACTTGATTTTGTATCTGGTTTCAAAGCAGGAAGACATCTCATTTGGGAAGAGTAAAATGGCAACTTCTCTTGGCTGAACTTTTGGAAACAATTCCTTATGGAATTTTAAAAATTACATAACTGTGTAGACCATTTCGTGTTTGCTTATCGATCCTATTAATTTTAAATAACCCCCAAATGATTATGCTTTTAAATGTAAGAAATATTCTTGTTATCTGAAGTTGCACAGGCTATTCTTACATTTATTTTTGTTTTTATTTGAGCTAAGAAGAACTATAATGTACGGCATTTTCCAGAGTTACTGGTATCTTTAGGTCTTGCAGAAAGACATGGCAAAGGAAATATCAAGAACTTCTTTATCTCAGAGTGGAGAAGAGACTGAAGACACACATATTTCATTAACAAGGATAGGTCAACAGAAAGAAAAGCAACAACAGTAAAAAAACCATCCCAGAATCCATACAATTCCATGGGAAATGATGTCATAGATTTTTAAAAAATGTGAAAAGAATAAAAAACAATCTACAGGAGGTAGATTGCATATGATATAATATCCTGTTTGCCTATTTTCTGGTTTTCTCAAGAAGCCAGAAGGTGACACAAATAGGACAGGTGACCCTAACTAGCTCAAGGGCATTTCATACCATAGGATATCATACCAAGTATATAAAGAAAGCTGTCTGGGGTGGAGGAGTTGTTGCTTTGGCATGGGCTGGGCATCAGGTTTCAGGACAGTGAACAAACTACATTGTGTATATATACAGTTTTATATTTTATAAGTATTGTTGTTATTTTCATCTTCCTTTGCTGTCCCAGTAAACTGTCCTTATCTCAACCCACAAGTTTTACCTTTTTCTCCTAGTTGTCCTCCCCATCTCACCAGACGAGAAGGTGAGAGCAAACAGCAGTGTGGTGCTCATCTATCACCTGGGACTAAACCACAAAACCATGCTACTTCAATGTCAGTATTCAAGAAAGAAGGTAGAAATGTGATTTCAAAGAACAAAAAATTCCCAGAAAAAGAAGTAAACGGTTCTTGACACAGTCTAAAAGAGTTAGAGTCTAAAAAAGAGACTTTTTTTTTTTGTTAATAGAAGTCACTATGTATCAAGCTGGACTGTAGCTTGCCACGAGGTTCTCCCATACTCATAAACTTACTTTAAAGTTATGAGAGGAACAGTACTTCTTAAGGAACTT